>NW_026596445.1:7758309-7760780 GCF_907164565.1 Psammomys obesus
AGGACTACTAAAATTTGGGGTCAAATAATTCTTTTGTGAGTGTTCTGAACAGCATAAGATGCATGGCATCACTTTGGTCTATACAAAAGAAGATGCTAATATCGTTGATCTCTACTGAAAACTGAAAACATCTAAATACAATAAATGCTCTGGAGTTGGGAAGTAGATGCAACTAGAGAAAACTACTGTGCGAGGGAACATATATTTCCTCTTTGATGATCACTACTCAAAGTCAACAAATTAGTGAAAGTCTTAAGAAAGTAGCTGGCATCCACTTGTAAGAAGAAATTTTTAAAATTATCAGGCCCTTAGTAATGGGTTGAAATATTTAGAACCAAGGACCATGCATGGAGATAACCTAGAACACCTGCACAGATGTAGCTAATGCCATATCAGTCTCCAAGTGGGTTCCTAGTAAGGGGAACAGGGACTGTCTCTGACATAAACTCAGTGGCTGGCTCTTTGACCACCTCCCCCTCTTGGGGGAGCAGCCTTACCAGGATACAGAGATAGACTATGCAGCCAGTCCTGATGAGACCTGATACACTAGGGTCAGATGGAAGGGGAGGAGCACCTTCCCTCTCAGTGGACTTGGAGAGGGCCACTGGAGGAGATGAGGGAGGGAGGGTGAGATTGGGTGGGAATGAGAGAGGGTGCTACATCTAGGATACAAAGTGAATAAACTGTAATTAATATAAAAATTAAAATTAAGAAAAGAAAATCTAAATGAAATGGACAATTTTCTTGATAGACTTAATTTACGAAAGCTGAATCAAGATCAGATAAATAAAATAGATGGTATGTTGGTATTCCACTGTGTAAATGTACCACAATTTCTGTATCCATTCCTCTATTGAGGGACATCAAGGTTCTAGGTTGAGCCTTGGGGGCCCTGTAGAGAATGATACCCCAACCAAGGACAACACATGGAGCGTCCTAAAACCCAGGTTCAGATGTAGCCCACAGATTCAGTCTCCAAGTGGGGCCTCTAGTAAAGGGAACAGGGGCTGTCTCTGACATGAACTCAGTGGCTGGCTCTCTGATCATCTCCCCCTCGGGAGTGCAGCCTTGTTAGTCCACAGAGGAAGACAATGCAACCAGTCCTGATGAGACCTGATAGACTAGGGTCAAATAGAAGGAAGGAGGACCTCCCCTATCAGTGGACTAGGGGGAGAAGAGGGAGGGAGGGAGGCATTGGGAGAGACGAGGGAGTGGGATACAAACCGAATGAATTGTAATAAATGATAATAAGGAAAAAATGTAAAAAAAAAATAGCTCTAGAGAGATCTGTCACAAAAGATATCACTGTGGCATACATTACTGTGTCTTTTTAACTTGATAAACTTTCTACAGTCCATTTGATTTTCCTTTCCCTATTCTGTAAACATGAAAGACTTCAAGCAGTTAGCTCAGTATTTAAGGTTCTTGTGTCATCTCTTTTCTGTACTACCAGTGATTCATCATGATCAAAGACAGCTATTCCTTCCTTTATTTAACATAGTTGCTGTTTCATATTTGAGAAGGCATTTCATTTGAAACTAATCATTCATTGATAAATTGATTTAAATCAGGTAATAGAAATGGGAGTGACTACAAATTAGTTATTTCATACTACTTGTAACTCTGTTTTTGTTGTTTAGGTACAGGACACAATATCCGATCCTAGGTCTCCTGTACGATGACTATGAATATATACCACCAGGTAGCGATACACAGACTATTGTGATTGAGAAAACTGAAGACAAATGGACTTGTGTAAGTTTATTTGGATATTTCTAGCCTATTTTAATTACTTATTCATAGATTTTTAAATTAGGTAAAATATCAAATGTCAGACAATTAGAAGCGGAATGGAACATGAATATGCATGTATCAATAGAATTTGTCTTGTGATCTTGAATGTGGATGCTTACTACCTTTTATTTCCTTAAAATTTGAAAAGAAAGTTGTGTCTGTTTTTTTGTTTTGTTTTGTTTTTGTTTTGTTTTGTTTTGTTTTTCTGTAGACTGCAGAATCCTCCAGTTTTAAATTCTGGAGTTTAATGTGAAGCCAAAGAGCCATGCAAATGACCTGTCCTATAAAATTTACCCTCTATGTTTTCCTCCAACGTGACCAGATAACATAGATATTAACACCGTTCTAAATATTTCAACCTATTACTAAGGGCCTGATAATTTTAAAAATTGCTTCTTACAAGTGGATGCCAGCTACTTTCTTATGACTTTCACTAATTTGTTGACTTTGAGTAGTGATCATCAAAGAGGAAATATATGTTTCCTCGCACAGTAGTTTTCTCTAGTTGCATCTACTTCCCAACTCCAGAGCATTTATTGTATTTAGATGTTTTCAGTTTTCAGTAGAGATCAGCGATATTAGCATCTTCTTTTGTATAGACCAAAGTGATGCCATGCATCTTATGCTGTGCAGAACACTCACAAAAGAATTATTTGACCCCAAATTTTAGTAGTCCT
>NW_026596446.1:0-1214 GCF_907164565.1 Psammomys obesus
TGAGCTGGGTAAACGCGCGGGTTTGTGACTGCCTTTGGATCTGAGACTTCTTGGTGTAACATGAATCCAGGTTCTGGTCATGGCCACACTTTTAAATTTTGACTTTTATATCATCCTCGTTATTACTATTATCATGATTTATTATAGTTTATTCATTTTGTATCCTGGCTGTGGCCTCTCCCTCATCTCCTCCCAATCCCACCTCCCACACCAATACTACTCAGCTATTAAAAACAAGGAAATCATGAATTTTGCAGTTGAATGGAGGGAACTAGAAAAGATCATGTTGAGTGATGTATCCCAGAAGCAGAAAGACACACATGGTATTTTCATACTCATAAGTGGTTATTAGACATATAATAAGGATAAACATACTAAAATCTATACTCCTAAAGAAACTAAAAAATAAGAAAGACCCTAGGGAAATCCTCATTCAGAAGGACAAATGCTATAGACATTGAAAGCAGGAGAAGACAGGGAACAGGACAGGAGCCTGCCACAGATGGCCTGGGAAAGTTTCCATTGATAGTGGTATCAAAGCAGAAGCTGAGACCCATAAGCAAACTTTGGGAAGAATGTATGGAATTTTATGAAAGAAGGGGGAGATAGAAAGACCTGGAGGAGACAGGATCTCCTGGGTGCCCTGGAGAGACTGCTACCCAACCGTGGGCACTCTTAATGGTGTCAGAAAACCTAGTTCTTAATCCTAATGAAACAAGCTCTGTGGTTTTGTGCATAACAGCCCAGGGACTCTACTTTTTTTATAGTTTAACATTTATTTCTTTACCACTTTTTATTTGCTTTGTATCCCAGCTGTAGCACCCTCCATTTCCTCCCAGTCTCACCCACCCACCCATTTCTGCCCCCATGTCCTTTCCTAGTCCACTGATATGGGAGGACCTCCTCCCCTTCCATCTGACCCTAGTGTATCAAGTCTCATCAGGGCTGGCTGCATCATCTTCCTCTGTGACCTGGAGGCTACACCCCATTGCTGACAGGTAATCACAGAGCTGTTAGCTGAGTTCATGTCAGAGACAGGCTTTGCTCCTCTTAATAGAAAATCCACTTAGAAACTGAGCTGCCCATGAGCTTTATCTGAGCAGAGGGTCTAGGTCCTCTTCATGTATGGTCCTTGGTTGGAGTATCAGTCTCTGCAGGGACCCTGATGCTCAGATGTTTTGGCTGTGTTGGTCTTCTTGTGGAGTTCCTGTTCC
>NW_026596447.1:0-1362 GCF_907164565.1 Psammomys obesus
CATACACCTATGACTACTTTATTTTTGACATAGAATCTGAAACCATACAATGGGAAAAAAAAAGACAGCATCTTCAATAGAAGGTGCTGGTCTAACTGGATGTCTACATGTAGAAAAATGCAAATAGATCCATATTTATCTCCCAGCGCAAAACTCAAATCCAAGTAGATCAAAGACCTCAATTTAACAGCAGTCACACTAAACCTGTTAGAAGAAACTGTGGGGAAAAGCCTTGAACTCACAGGCATAGGACATAGATTCCAGAACAGAATACCAACAGCACAGGTGCTAAGAAAAACAATCAATAAATGGGACCTCATGAAACTGTAAATCTTCTGTAAAGCAAAGGACATTGTCATCAGAACAAAATGACACCCTACAGACTGGGAAAGGATCTTCACCACCCCTATATCTGACAGAGGGCCAAAATCCAGGATATATAAAGAACTCAACAAGATAAACACCAACAAAGAGTGTAATCCCATTAAAAACGGGGTACAGAGCTAAACAGAAAATTCTCAATAGAGAAATATTGAATGGCAGAGAAACACTTTGAAAATGATGAACATTCTTAGTCACCAGGAAATGAAAATAAAAATGACAATGAGATTTCACCTTACACCCATAAAAATTACTAAGATCAAAAACTCAAGTGACAACATGTACCATAGAGATTATGGAGAAATGGAAATCCTCCTCCATTGCTGGTGGTAATATAAACTTGAACAACCACTTTGGAAATCAATCTGGCACTTTCTCAGAAAATTAAAAATAGTCCTTAAGATCCAGCTAGAGGACTCCTAGGCATCTATCTAAATGATGCTCAGTCAAACAACAAGGACATTTTCTGAGCTATGCTCATAGCAGATTTATTTGTAATAGCCAGAATCTAGAAACAATCTAGATGTCCTTCAACCAATGAATGGGTACAGAAATTGTGGCACATATACACAATGAAATATTACTCAACAATTAAAAACAAGGAAAACATGAAATTTGCAGGAAAATTGCTGGAACTAGAAAAGATCATCCTGAGTGAGGTATCCCAGAAGGAGAAAGATGCACATAGTGTATACCCACTTATATTAATATTAGCCATGTTATATAGGAAAAATATACTAAAATCTCTACTCCTAAAGAAGCTAAACACCAAGGAGGACCTTAGGTAAGTGGCTTAGTCCTCATTCAGAAGGGCAAGCAGTATAGACATTAGAAGGGGAAGAAGGCAGGGAACTGGACGGGAGCCTACCACAGAGTACCTCTGAAAGAGTTTACCCATGAGGGTATTGAAGCAGATGCTGAGACTCATAACCAAACTTTGGGCAGAATGTGGTAAATCTTATGGGAGAAGAGGAAGATAGA
>NW_026596448.1:0-1711 GCF_907164565.1 Psammomys obesus
TTCTCTGATATGTACTCATTATGGTTGATCTGTGGTTTCGGTTTGTTAGTTTCTCTGTTTTGTTTTTGTCTATGTCTATGTGTATGTTAATAGACATCTTTCTTGCAAGGCCTAGGCATTAAAAAGGCCTAGAAATTAATAGGGTGAACCTCCTCTTCTATGTCTTGTCATGAAATAAGTTTGGAAAAACACCGGAATTATTGTCAAAGAAATATCCTTTCACAAGGTTATCTGAATTCTGCTTTCTCCTGTACACATCTGTGGAATGCTTTAGGATGCATTAACCTGTGGCAATGTGCACATAAACTTCATTCTGGAAGACTGGGCTTCACTGGACCCTTCCCAGAAGAGTCTCTACAGTGATGTGATGCTGGAGATCTACAGGAACCTCACTGCTACAGGTATGACTGTGGATTTTCTTTGACTTTTTTTAAATTTTTTTATTAATTACACTTTATTCAATTTGTATCCCCCCCATAAGCCTCTCCCTCCTCCCCTGCTGATCCCACCCTCCCTCCCCTTTCTGCATGAATGCCATTCCCCAAGTCCACTGATGGGGAAGGGTTCTCCTCTCCTTTCTGATCTTAGTCTATCAGTTCTCATCAAACGTGGCTGCATTGTCCTCTACCATGGCCTGGTAAGGCTGCTCCCCTCTCAAGAGGAGGTGATCAATGAGAAGGCCAATCAGATTATGTCAGAGGCAGTCCCTTTACCCATTACTATGTAACCCACTTGGACACTGAACTGCCATGGGCTACATCTGTTTAGTGGTTCTAGGTTATCTCCAGGAATAGTCCTTGGTTGGAGTATGAGTCTCTGGGAAGTTCCCTGTGTTCAAATTATCTAGTTCTGTTGCTCTCCTTGTGAAGAATGGATGCAGAAACTGTGGTACATCTATACAATGGAGTATTACTCAGCAATGAAAAATAAGGAAATAATGAAATTTGCAGGTAAATGGTGGGATCTGGAAAGGATCATCCTGAGTGAGTTGTCCCAGAAGCAAAAAATCATGTATGGTATATACTCAGTCATATAAACATACAACATAGAACAAACCTACTAAAATCTGTACATCTAAACAAAATAAGCAAAAGAGAGGACCCTAACTAAAATGCTTAATCCGCATCCTGAAAGGCAAAGAGGATGGACATCAGAAGAAAAAGAAAATAGGAAACAACCTCGGAACCTGCTACAGAGGACCTCTGAAAGCCAGAAGAAAACAGGAAACAACCTTGGAACCTGCCACAGAGGGCCTCTGAAATCCTCTGCAGTATAGACTGTCAAAGCAGATGCTGAGCCTGATGGACAACTGATGGGCAGAGTGAATGGAATTCTTTGACTTTTTAACGGAGTCTGGCTATGGAATTTTTCCTCTTGGACTTGGCAGATGTGGGTTTAATCTAAATGTAAGTTTTTCATAGACAGACCGAGGCAGTTTATCCAGCAGGGTGCTCTGTTCCTCTGTTCCTGAGAACTAGATAACAAACCCTGTATAATCGTGAGTGAATCCTTGATTGTTTTGCCAAGTGAAGCAAAAGGGCTGTTCCCATGAGAAAGTTGCTTGTGGCTTTTTGCTTTTAAAAAGCTGTTTCTAAGCAGACACTAAGACTCATAACCAAACCCTCGGCAGAGTGCAGGGAATCAGATGAAAGAAGCGGAGTTAATATGATATGGAAAGGATAGGAGCTCTACAAGGACCAAATATATCCAG
>NW_026596449.1:0-1186 GCF_907164565.1 Psammomys obesus
TATTTTTGCATCAATGTTCATAAGAGAGATAGGTCTGAAGTTCTCTTACTTCTAAGGAATTTCAAAAAAATTCAGACATTAGTTGGTCATTTTTATTTCTATTTTCAAGAACTATTTATTGACTTCATTGTCCCTTTATTGAATGGAAAGCCAATTACTATTCTTATTTTTAGGTGCAAATACTTCTTGCTTTTTAGTCTTTTTGATTGTACTATTTGCCAAGAAATTGAGATTATAGGTGCATGCACATTGTTAACTTTCTATAAGTCTCATTTTAATTCCTCCTCCCCTTGGTGAATATGTGTGTGTATGTATGTGTGTGTGTGTGTATGAATGTGTGTTTGTGTTTATGTGCATTAATATGTGCTTTAGAGAACTGACATATGTGTAGATGTCAGATATCATTATTAAGGAACCATTCACCTTGATATTTGAGATACACCAGAGAATCCCAGGTATCCAGTTGTCTCAGATTTCCTAGCATTGGCAGTGTAAACACATCAAGTGTCACACCTGTCAAGTAGATTGAACTTAGGTCCTTGTTACTGTTTACGGATTACAGTTGACCATTGGTAACAAACTATGGAAAGTAAAACCACGAGAGAAGAGTGAACTGTTACATCAATATACAGGCATATGCTGAATATTTGTCCTCCACTAAGTTATAGTAGTTTCAAAAATAGTTTTCCAACTTTTTACGATTATGAAGATTTTACAAAAATTTGCATTTCAGGTTTTGAAACCTGGACAAGTTTGTGTGTTCAATTCATAGCACAGCGAAATAAATTTTAAAATGCTGACATATTTTTATTTCTATTCCTTCCCATGGGCTAGCAATATGTGATAGCATTTTGCCTTGTAGATCTTAATAGTAGCAGCATGTTGTGATTCCAGTCAACCACATTAAAAACAAAAACAACAACTCAACAATACTCTATTATTGAGTAGCCCATCTGTAGTTGGTGGCGCCATGAAAAATGGGAATGGCTGAAGTAACTGGGTCAGTGAGGGGCCTGAGTTTGAAGGATAAATTGTGGTCCTAGCCATTCTGTTACTACTCTCTTCTTTGCTTCTTGGTTGCCATGCAGTGCTCATCTCTGTTCCACCCGCCCTCTCTATGATGTTCTGCATCACTGCAAGCAAAGAAAACAAGAGAATCAGCTAAACATTGATGATAAGCTCTAAA
>NW_026596450.1:0-1460 GCF_907164565.1 Psammomys obesus
TTTCACATGTGGAGGCTTACCTGTAATAGTGGGCAAAGTAAAATTGAAGTTTGATCCTGACTGGGATTTTTAATTGTTGCTGCAATTGTTGCTCTAATTGTTGTTTCAATTACATTCGGCATAGAGGACTATGGACCCAGTGCTGTAGCCTCTTGCTCAGCAGAAGGACCGATTTCTTCAGGGAGTATTGTAGGCAGAGCCGGAACTTCTGGCTGGCTAGCAGATTTGTCAAGATCTTCAGGAAGCTCTGAAGTCTCGTCTGGGGCCTCTTGTTGGGTTGATGAAGATTCCAACAACTCAGGACTTTCTGTAAACTGGACTAGGGTCTCTTGCTGGTTCAGAGTAGCTTGTTCCTCCTTATCTGCCTCTGAAGTCAGCTTGTTGGTCAGATTCTGATTCTGTACGGTGAGTTCCTCAGGCTCTGGGTTCGGCTCTGGAGAATTACTGGGGTCCTGGAACACAAGTAAACTGTCAGTCATCTCCTCAAGTGGGGCCAATATCTCTTTGGGAGCAGAGGACCCCAGGTAATTTGCACTCTCTTTCTGTCTTGGGCACCGAGTATGGGCGGGTTTCGGTGGATGATCAGAGGGGTGCCAAGACCAGAGAGCTTGGTTGGAACCCAGGGCTCTCAAGGCAACTGGGCTGGGTTTCCAGTGACCTCTGGAAGGGGAACAGCAGTTTATTTGGCAGAAGCTCAGCCTCTGCAGTTTCATGGAAGACAGAAGCTACCAATGGGTTTTTCTGTAATGGTTATCATCAGATCTGGTTGACCAGTCACATGTGACAAGCTAGAATGCTGAGTCTGACAGTGACATGGGGCAAAACTGTCACTTCATGATTCTCTCAAAAGTGAGCTTGTTGTTCTTGTTCAGTTGAAGAAGGTTTAAACTCTTCAGCATCCTCTGAGGCTTGAGCTCGTACCTCCTGCTGGCTTTCAAACTGACTTTCCCCAGGTGTCTCAGCCTTACCTGGAGGCTTCTCCTCATTGAGAAAGGGTCCCACCTCATCAGGAGACTCTAAAGCTGGAGCTATGGCTTCTTTAGGTGGTTCTGTAATCTGAGTTGTGGTCTCTTGCAGATTTTGAGAAAGCTCTTCAGTACTAGGTTGTGGAGTTATGGTGAGTTCCAGATTCAAAGGCTGAACTGTGGCTTCTGCTGGGTTTAGATGCTGAGTGTCAACATGTTCAGGATATATCCCCAGAGGGTGCTTTGGGGGATGAACTATTACAGTCTGCTCTGCAGTTGTAGGATGGTGAGGCACTCTGGTAGGATCTGAGGTTATGGTGAGTTCCAGCTCGAAGAGCTGAAATGAGACACTGTGGGAGGTAGAATGGTCAGCTTGATCCTGAGTCAGTGTTGGAATTGTCACTTCGTTACATTCTGGTGCTTGAGCTACAACCTCTTTGGGTGGTTTTGTCATCTGAGTTGTGGTTTCCCGCATTGTTTGATCAAGTTTCTCCT
>NW_026596451.1:0-1099 GCF_907164565.1 Psammomys obesus
CCAGAACAAGAGATGAATCCTCATGGGCCATTTGATGCAGAAAGGGATCATTCAGGATAGGATGGAAAGACCCATAAGTAAGCTGAAGAACCTAGGATATAGGTAGCAGCATGAGGAATCATGTATCATGACCAAGAACTTGTAACTCCCCCCCTTTTTTTGGTAAAAAGTTCTAGAAATCCCCCTTAGCTCTTATTTCTCCCCTTGTCCCTGTTTTACATAGGACATGTGTAAGCCCCATCAAGTCTGTGAATAATACCCTTGAAGTACATAGATTGACATAAGGCCAGTATAGGCAGTCGTCTCTTTACACCCTTCTTAACACCTGGTTAATGCCACCAATGGAAACACAATTTCATGAATTTCCACCCCACAAAATCTTACCTGCTGTGATGCGTAGTGGTACATTATTGTCTGAGACAACACAGATGTTATCCAATTTGGTCCTGTAAGCAACACATTACACTCGATCTCTTGGGTACATATAAAATTAAGAGGAATTTCATGATTTTGTTCAGAAAAAGGAATTAGAGTATAAAATACAAACTGGTAATTCTAATACTAACGTTTTATTTGGTAAAAGATAAGGGTTTCTGTTGACTTCATCCATTGAAAAAGCCTTGGCTAGAGAAAACTGTTGGTTTTCTGCTGGTGTTCTGTAAAAGGGTACAATATTTATTATGCTCAGAGATCTACATATGATCACTTGCAGTCAATACAATAACTATTTTGTACTCATTGGCCCTACCACTAAAGTATGAAACCAATGTTCTGGGTAGTGAGGTTGGGATGACATAAAAATATGGAAACTTGCAAAAGTTATAAAATTCCATGAGAGTTCATCACCCATAAACAAGCATCTTCCACAGAAAGTGTTTTTCATCTGTAGTTATTGTGTGCTTCCTCAGAAGGTAAAGACAAGGCCACAGGCTTTGATAAAACAGCAAACTTGATCATGTACTTATTTTGAATATTTCAGCAAAAGGAAAAATATACATAATGTATGAGCTTCTGAAACAATAATATTTTCTTATGAAGGTCCTCAAAGACTACAATTGGGACAGAATAAGTAGGGAAAACCATCTTTTTAACTTATTAA
>NW_026596452.1:0-45549 GCF_907164565.1 Psammomys obesus
AATATATCCCCAGTGAAAATAAAAATGAAAAAAAAATGCTGTAGTAGTTTGATCAAATTATTTCTTTGTAAAATAAAAGTGGAGTGAGCTCTATTCATGCTAACAAAGAGAGATTTAAGGGTATATATTATTTTCCTTGTTTTTACTAGAAAATTTAAGAGATAAATATTTTTCTTTGCAAACTGGATCATACAGGGAACTATTGTGTTCTATGGCAGTGTGCCATCTGGAAGTCAGGGAAGTTCCCAACCTCTATATTTAAAGATCTTTTTTTAAATTTTAATTTAATTTTATTTTTAATTACATTTTATTTACTTTTATCCCCCCTATAGTTCCTTCCCTCCTCCCCTCCCAAACCCTCCCTTTCTCCCCTTTCTCCAAGCATGCCCCTCCCCAAGTCCACTGGTAGGGGAGGGTTTATTTTTCTCCCTTCTTATCTTAGTCTGTTAGGTCTCATCAGCACTGGCTGCATTGTCCTCCTCTGTGGCCTGGTAAGGCTGCTCCTCCCTGAGGGGGAGGTGATCAAAGAGGAGGTCAATCAGTTCATGTCAGAAGCAGTCCCTGTTCCCATTACTATGGAACCCACTTGGACACTGAACTGTCATGGACTACATCTGTGCAGGGGTTCTAGCTTATCTACATGCACAGTACTTGGTTGGAGTATGAGTCTCAGGAAAGACTCCTGTGCTCAATTTTTTTTGGTTCTGTTGCTCTCCCTGTGGACTTCCTGTCCTTTCCACATCTTACTATTTCCACTTCTTTCATAAGATTCCATGCATTCTGCCCAAAGTTTGGCCATAAGTCTCAACATCTGCTTTGATAGTCTGCAGAGCAGAGCCTTTCAGAGGCCCTCTGTGGGAGGCTCCTAACTTGTTTCCTGCTTTGTTCTTCTTCTGATGTCCATCTTCTTTGCCTTTCTGGATGGGGATTGAGCATTTTAACCAGAGTCTTCCCTCTAGATTAGTTTCTTTAGGTGTACAGATTTTAGTAGGTTTATCCTATAGTATATGTCTATATGAGTGAGTATATACTGTGTGTGTCTTTCTGCTTCCGGGATAGCTCACTCAGGATGATCCTTTCTAGTTCCCACCATTTACCTGCAAATTTCATGATTTCCTTGTTTTTCATTGCTGAGTAATATTCCATTATGTAGATGTACCACAATTTCTGTATCCATTCTTCAGTTGAGGGACATCTGGGTTGTTTCCAGCTATCCTCTACAATAGAAGATCTTCTGGAGGTATCTCCATTCCTGATCTTAAACTGTACTATAGATCAACAGTAATAAAAACTGCACGGTACTGGCATAGAAACAGAATGGTGGATCAGAACAGAAACCCCAGAAATAAACCCACACACTTATGGACACCTGATCTTTGACAAAGGTGCCAAAACCATACAATGGAATAAATGTATCTTCAACAAATGGTGCTGGTCCAACTGGATGTCTACATGTAGAAAAATGAAAATGGATCCATACTTATCACCCTGCACAAAACTAAAGTCCAAGTGGATCAAGACCTCAACATAATACCAGACACATTAAATCAGTTAGAAGAAAAAATGGGGAAGAGCCTTGAACTCATTGGTACAGGAGACAACTTCCTGAACAGAACACCAACAGCACAGGCTCTAAGAGCAACAATCAATAAATGGGGCCTCATGAAACTATTTAAAGATCTTAATGCTGAACGAACTTCAGTTCAATGGTTACCATTTTATTATGAATTGTTAAAGATTATTGAAACATGCAGATTGTCCAGTGCCTTATGAGTAAACTAATTCAGATAATCTCAGGTGTTTTCTAAATAAATTAGTCAGTACATAACTAGAAACAAAAAGTTCAGAGACACTAGAGATAAATAGATTGTATTAAAAAAACCTCAGAGTTCTACAGAATATGTCATTTAAATGTGTTTTATTAATTTAAAAATTTCTTGAAAGTGATACATGTCAGCTCCTGGCAGCACCCCTTTTCCACTGCAAAAAAGATGATGAGCATCATTTTTTTTTTTCTCCTTTACGAAGTGGCTTCATAATATGACAAAGTAGCTTCTGGGAAAAAATGCCATTGCTTTTATTGCAGACAGAGTACTGGACAAACTGGATGCAGGAAAGTCGACTGCTGAGCTCTGCAAGGACAAGTTAGGCAAGTCTTCTCTATTACCTGCTTCACGAAAGTCTGTCAGATATTATGTACCAAAAGACATGCTCTAAAGTTATAAAGGTATCTTGGGTGACTGTTCAGGTAGCCAACAGAATCTGTCATTTCTATAGTTTTGGAAGCTGGTGACAACAACAACAAAAAAAAAAAGAAAGAAAGAAAGAAAGAAAGAAAGAAAGAAAGAAAGAAAGAAAGAAAGAAAGAAAAAGAAAAGAAAAGAAAGAACGAAAGAAAAAACTGTTGTTGCTACAAATGAAGCAGTTCTGTGCAGCCAAGGGAAGGGTTCAGTCTTAGGTGAAAAAGTATAGTGACAATGAGTCAGGAGCCTGAAAATGACCCACCCTCCTGCCAGATTCCTTCAGAATCTCTTGGTGATGAGCCCAAATCCCTTCCAGTAAGCTGCTCAAAATATTTAATTTCATTTTTTTTTTGTTTGCCAAATTATTAAGTGGTTAACCTTGGACTGCATCTATGAAACATTTAATTAATTAAGGCAAGTTTCAAATAGCTTTTAAGATTGTTACTAATTTCAATACACTAAGCTGGAACGTTTATAAAAATCTAGCAATTGCTGAAATACTAAATCATCTTCACTAAGGTGAAGCAGAGCCAGAAGAACATTAATCAACTCAAGAACTAATTGTTAAGATGAAAGAATAAAAGCAATCCAACAGCTCTCCCCAATCGCCCAAAAGTTTAAAAAAATAGAAAAGTGGTGAGAAGTATATTTTCATGGAATTTCAAAGGTAGAAATTTTCTCAGAGTATATTTAATACGTTCTTTTTTATTGTAACATAGGGAAACATGACTTCTTCCTTCCCAATTTGTATCCCCTTCATCTCCTTTAGTGGTATTATTGCTAGAGCTAAAACTTCAAGTACTACATTGAATAGATACGAAGAGGGTTTTGTCTTTTCCTGATTTTAGTGGAAGTGCTTTGAGTTTCTCTCCATTTAATTTTATGTTGGCCATCAGCGTGTTGTGTATTGTCTTTTTTTTTTTTTTTAATTTAGGTATGTCCCCTGTGTTCCTGATCTCTCTAGGGCTTTTATCATGAAGGGGTATTGGATTTTGTCAAGTTTTTTTTTTTGGTTTTTTTTTTTTCAGCATCTATGAGATGATCATATGGGATTTTTTTTTTCAGTTTGTTTATATGGTAGATTACATTGACGGATTTTTGTATGTTGAACCATCTCTGCATTTCTGGAATGACGCCTTCTTGACCATAGTGGATGATATTTTTCTTTAGGTGTTCTTAGATTCGGTTTGTCAGTATTTTATTGAGTATTATTTGCATCAGTGCTCACGAGGGAAATTTTTTATTTAGTTAGGTATTCACTTTAAATCTCAATCTTAGCCCCCTTCCTTCTGTCCTCCCGGTCTCATTTGTCTGAGAATTTTATAATTTTCTTGTTTTTAGTAGCTGAGTTGTATTCCATTGTGTAAAGACACCACAGTTTCTTTATCCATTCTTTGGTTGAGAGACATCTGAGCTGTTTTCAGTTTCTGGCTATTACAAATAAAGCTACTATGATCATAGCTGAGCAAATGTCCTTATTGTATGGTATAATATCTTTTGAGTATATACCCGGAAGTGGTACTGCTGGGTCTTGCAGTAGAACTATTCCCAATTTTCTGAGAAAGCATCAGGTTGAATTTCAAAGTGGTTGTACAAGTTCCCACTCTCACAAGCAATAGAGGAGTGTTCCCCTTTCTTCACATCCTCACCAGCATGTCTTGTCACTTGACTTTTTGACCTTAGCCATTCTGACTGGTGTAAGATGGAATCCCGGAGTAATTTTTTATTTGCATTTCCCTCATGACTAATGACATTGAACATTTCTTTAAGTGTGTCTAAGCCACTTGAGATTCATCAAATGAGAATTTTCTGTTTAGCACTGTACCCCATTTTAATTGAATTATTTGGTTTCTTGGTATTTAATTTCTTGAGATATTTGGGGTTTTTTTGTTTTTTGTTTTGTTTTTTTGTTTTGTTTTGTTTTGTTTTGTTTTGAATATTGGCCCTTTGACAGATGTTGAGTTGGTAAAGATCTCTTCCCAGTCGTGGGAAGCTATTTTGTTCTATGGACAGTGTCCTTTGCCTCCAGAAGGTTTTCAGTTTCATGAAGTCCCATTTATTAATTGTTAATCTTACAGCCTAAGCTGCTGGTGTTCTGTTCAGGAAATTGTCTCCTGTGCCAATGATTTCAAACCTCTTTCCCCACTTTCTCTTCTAAAAGATTTAATGTTTCTGTTTTTATGTTGAAGTCTTTGATGTACTTGGACTTGAGTTTTGTGCAGGGTGAGAAATATGGATCTATTTTCATTTTTCTACATGAAGACCTCCAGTTAAACCAGCACCATTTTGTTGAAGATGTTATCTTTAGTTCCATTGTATGGTTTTGGCTTCTCTGTCAAAAATCAAGTGTCCATTGGTGTGTGAGTTTATGTCTGGGTGTTCGACTTTATTCCATTGACCAACCAGTCTGTTTACATGCCAGCATCATGCAGTTTTTATTACTATTGTTTTGCACTACATCCCAAGTCAGGGATGGAGATACTTCCAAAAGGTCGTTTATTGTATAGGATTGTTTTACCTATTCTGGGGTTTTTGTTATTCCATATGAAGTTGAGAATTGTTCTTTTGAGGTCTGTAAAGAGTTGTGTTGGTATTTTTATGGGAATTGCATTGAGTCTATAGACTGCTTTTAGTAAGGTAGCCATTTTTACTATGTTAATCCTACTGATCAATGAGCCTGGTAGATCTTTCCATCTTCTGATATCTTCAATTTCTTTTTTTTTTAAATCTTTTATTTTTTTTTTTATTAATTACACTTTATTCATTTTGCATCCCCCCATGAGCCCCTCCCTCCTCCCCCGCCGATCCCACCCTCCCTCCCCCCTCTGCATGCATGCCACTCCCCAAGTCCACTGATAGGGGAGGTCCTCCTCTCCTTCCTTCTGATCCCAGTCTATCAGTTCCCATCAAATTCAATTTCTTTTTACAGAGACTTGAAGTTCCTGTCATACTGGTCTTTCACTATCTTGGTTAGAGTTACACCAAGACACTTTATATTATTTGTGGCTATTGTGTAGGGTGTTGTTTCCCTAATTTCTTTTTCAGACAGTTTGTCATTTGTATATAGGAGGGTTACTGAATTATTAGTTAGTTTTGTATCCAGCCACTTTGCTTAAGTTGTTTGCCAACTGTAGGTGTTCTCTGGTAGAATTTTGAGGGTCACCTAAGTATACTATCATACCATCTGCAAATAGAAATACATTGACTTCCTATCTAATTTTTATCGCCTTGATCTCCTTAAGTTGTCTTATTGGTCTAGTTAGGACTTCAAGTACTATATGGAGAGAGTAGGCAGCCTTGGCTTGTTCCTGATTTCGGTGTAATTGTTTTAAGTTTCTCTCCATTTGATTTGAGGTTTGCTATTGGCCTGCTGTATATTGCTTTTATTGTGTTTAGTTGTGGGCTTTTTATCCCTCATCTCTCTAAGACTTTTATCATGAAAGGGTGCTGGATTTTGTCAAAGACTTTTTCAGCAGCTAATAAGATGATCACTTGTTTTTTTTTTTTGTTGTTGTTGTTGTTTTGTTTTGTTTTTTCTTTCAGTTTTTTTATATGGTGGATTACATTGATGGATTTTCATATATTGAACCATCCTTACACTCCTGGGATGAAGCCTACTTGATTGTGGTGGATGATGTATTTGGTGTATTCTTGGATTCAGTTTGTGAACGTGAGTATCTTGTATTTGGGGCATAGATGTTCAGAACTGAGAAGTCATCTTGGTAAGTTTTTCCTTTGATGTGTATGAACTGTCATTCCCTATCTCATTTTATTAAGTTTGGTTAAAAATCTATCTTATTAGATACAAGAATGGCTACTCCAGCTTGCTTCTTGGGTCCATCTGACTTGAATGTCTTTTTCCAGACCTTTACTCTGAAATAATGTCTATCTTTATTGTTGAGGTGTGCTTCTTGTATGCAAGGAATTGATGGATCCTGTTTTCTTGTCCATTCTGCTAGCCTGTGTCTTTTATTGAGGAATTGAGTCCATTGATGTTGCATGATATTAATGACCAATGATTGTTACTTCCTGTTATTTTGATGATGGTGGTTGTAGAGTATATGAGTGTGGTGTGTGTGTTCTTCCTTTCTTTTGGTTTTGCTGATGTGGGATTGTTTATTTCTTGTGTTTCCTGGGCATGGTTAGCCTCCTTGGGTTGGAATTTTCCTTCTAGTATCTTCTGTAGGGTTTTGTGGATAGAGATTGTTTAAATTTGTTTTTTGTATTGTAACATCTTGTTTTCTCCATCTATACTGATTAAAAGTTTTGCTGAGTATAGTAGTTGGGGCTGACGTCTGTGCTTTCTTAGTGTCTCCCTGACATCTGCCCAGGCCCTTCTGGCTTTCATAGTCTCTGCTGAGAAGTCAGGTGTAATTCTGATAGATCTGCCTTTATATGTGACTTGGCTTTTTTCCCTTGAAACTTTTAATATTCTTTCTTTGTTCTGTACATTTAGCGATTTTATTATTAGTTGATGAGAGGATTTTCTTTTCCGGTCCAATCTATTTGGTGTTCTGTAAGTTTCTTTCATGTATGTAGGCATTTCTTTCTTTAGGTTGGGGAAGCTTTCTTCTATGATTTTGTTGAAAATATTTTCTGGGCCTTGGCATTGGGAGTCTTCTCCTTCTATTGTTATTATTCTTTTTTATTTTTATTTTTTCCTTTTTATTTTCTTTATTTATTACAGTTTATTCACTTTGTATCCCAGCTGTAGCCCCACCATTGTTCCCTCCCAATCCTGCCTTCCTTCCCTCCCTCATCACTTCCCATGCCTCTTCCTCAGTACACTCATAGTGGAGGACCTCCTCCCCTTCCATCTGAACCTAGCCTACCAGGTCTCATCAGGACTGTCTTTCATAGTCTTCTCCTGTGCCCTAGTCAGGCTGTTACCCCCCCCCCCCTCAGGGGGAGGTTATCAAAGAGCCAGCCACTGAGTTTATGTCAGAGACAGCCCCCCTACCCTTATTAGGGAGCCCGTTTGGAGACTGAGCTGCCATGGGCTGCCTCTGTGCAGGGGATCCAGGTCATCTCCATGAATGGTCCTTGGTAGGAGTATCAGTCTCAGAAAAGACCCCTAGGCCCAGATATTTTGGTTCTGTTGTTCTTCTTGTGGAGCTCCAGACCCTTCCAGGTCTTTCTATCTCCCCCTTCTTTCATAAGAGTCCCTGCACTCTGCCCAAGTTTAGCTATGAGTCTCAGCATCTGCTTTAATACCTTGCTGGGTAGAGTCTTTCAGAGGCCCTCTGTAGTAGGCTCTTGTCTTGTTCCTTATTTTCACCTTCTTCCAATGTCTAGCCCATTTGCCTTTCTGAATGAAGATTGGTCATCTAATCTTAGGTTTGGTCTTTTTATAGTACTCAGATTTCTTGCTATGTTTTGTGTCATGAACTTTTTAGATTTAACATTTTGTTTTACTGATGTATCAATTTCTTCAATCATATCTTCTACACGTGAGTGTCTCTCTTCCATCTCTTGTGTTCTGTTGGTGATGCTTATGTCTGTAGTTACTGTTCTCTTACCTAGGTTTTCTATCTCCAGAACTGCCTCTGATTGTGTTTTTTTTTTCCTCTGTGAGAGGTTTATTAGGAGGGAGGGGGAAGAGGGGAGCAGGACATGGGAGAGAGAGAGAAAAGGGAAGGGGCGCCCCAAGAGAGAGAGAATGTAAGAATGTAAGAGAGAGAGAGAGTAAGAGTATAAGAGAGAAACCACGTGTCGGGTTGGCCCTTTAAGGGGCAAGGTAACCATGCCTTCCAGGTGTGGCCACCTGGCTGGTGACACATGACATCATAAGTTGCTGGGTATCCCAGGAGCAGGTTGTGTTCCAAAATACTAACATTCCTCCCTTTTTCTATAATTAAAAAATGGGAAGCTTGGGCTGCTTTTTATAAGGTAAGTTAAAGTATATAAATTTAGGCTTATTGGAAGCAGCTCTTGGTTTTCATGCAAGGGTTTGAGAGAGAGAAGAATTATAGCAACAAAATGGTCAGATTGTAAGGTCAAGAGTAAGGGAAGCCTCTCTCTGCCCTGGAAAATTTAGGGTAGAAGGTTGTCAATAGAGAGAGTTGCCAGCCATGCAAGGCAGCAGGTAGGGGCTGGGGAACGCTGGGAGAACCTGCCTGGAGCTGCTTGTCCTGGTCCTGAAGCACACCATTTCAGCCTTTTGTTAACAACAAGTGAATAACGGGAGTAGATTCTCTTCTGGTTACTTCCTGCTGACTGGGGGTGCTGTAGGGAGGTTAAAAGGCTGAAATGTTGACCAAGTCCAGGAAGAATAGGCTGTTTTGATGTTGTCCAGCGTCTGCAAGAACATCCATGGCTGGGAGGGAAGGTGCAGGTCCAGCTTGTTGAAAGTCTGTGAGGTCAGAGTTGAACACCTGCAGCTTGTTGGAAGTCCGTGAGGTCAGAGTTAAAAACCTGTAACTGCTTTGGCACTGTTGCAGCTATAGGAAACATCTGTGTCAGGCAGGACACTGAAACACATATATAGGCAAAAGATAAAGTTGAGTGGGTTATAGAGAAAAATCCTGTAGGTATACATTGAAAACTTTTGGGAGAGCAAACAGGAATAGAAAGTTTTGATTGATGATGCTTGTACATGGGAACCTCTGTCTACCTGGGGGGGGGAGACCTTTATTTACCCAATCACTGGCAATATTTAAAGAAGGCTTTCTTTTCGATCTGTCATTGAGGATCAAGTGAGTTTCCTTTTTACTTCATAAAAAGCTTTTGCCTTTTCAGAGCCCACCTTAAAAAATACTTATGCTATTAACATAAATACGTGTGTCTACTGCTTTTTATACAATGTATATTTCAATGCAGAGTACAATTGTGGTACTAACATGCCTAAAGTTTTATGTCCTTCTTAAAACTTAAAAGTAATTCTTGTAAGCTGCAGAAAATCCACCTAAATCCACCTCTCAGGTCAATTGGACTCCAGATAAGTACTGTACTTGTTGCCTATCTCAAAAGGTGGGACTCCTCCCCTTTCTCTGGTTTTGGGACTTCCTTTCCTGGCTACCAGACTACTATTTATTGCATGCAACCACTGGCTGGATTGGAGAGTTCTCCTTATTGACCAGCCACTAGATTGGTGAGTTCACTCCATTTTCTCAGCGTAAACGCCTCTCTTGATAGGGGAAGCTTGACCGCAGAGCTTTGACAACTTCGTACTATCTTTTGAGATGGAGGGACACCCCCCCAGCCATAGCCTTAACTGTCTAGGTTTGACCCTCTATGCTGACCTCCATTTTAGGGCCTCACTCTCCCTTGGGCAGTATGTCGCCCTCTCGCACACGGTTCCTTCTCCCCTTCAATCGCTCGTAGGAAGACCTAGCACCAGGGGAACCATTGTGCCCTGGTCATGCCCCACTGGGCACTGCTCCCCAGTCTCTGGCCAAAAGGTGACAAGCTATTGGACCATGTAGGACCCCTATCGCTCGAGTCACACCTTCCCATTGGGATGCCTCTGGAATGTCGTTGACTTCTCTGCCCCCAATGGGAGACGCCCAGATGCCCGTCTCTCCAGACAGGATGCCCTCTGGAGAATTTTAAGTTTCTACACCTAGTGCCAGCTGGCACTAGGGCCTCTAAATTGACACGCTTCTGTAACCAAACCTCACCTCAATGGCAGATCGATTGTGTTTGTTTTTTTTATTGCTTCCAATTTTTTGATTTCAGGTCTTGGACCATTTTATTCATTTCCTTCATCTGTTTGATTATATTTTTCTATATTTCTTTGAGGGATTTATTTTCCTCTTTCAAAGCCCTTTTCATTTTGTTAACATCAGACTAAGATTGTTTTTTGTGGTTCAGGTGTATTAGAGTATCCAGGGCTTTCTGATGTAGGATAGCTGGGTTCTGGTGGTACTACATGACCCTGTCCTTTTGTTACTTGTGTTCTTATGCTGACCTCTAGCCATTTGGTTGTCCCTGGTATTAGCAATTCTGGTGCTGCCTGATGGTAGTTGCCTTCTAGGATTGTAGTAGGTATAGCTGATGATCTTGGATGGCTACCAGGCCTCCAGGAATACACAGAGATCTGGTAGTCTTTTATGGCTTCTAGTCTCTGAGATTATAGGTGGAGATGAGAACCAGAAAATGAGGAACATGGGTGATGTTGGTCCCTGATGGGTACTTGTCTCTGCTGCACCCTGATGACTGTTACTGCTCCCTGGTAGCTGATATTCCCCAATGGTCCCTAGTCTCTGAGAATGTAGGGAGAGATGTGGCCCAGGAAATGGAAAGCTCCCCAAAGATGAAACTGGGGAAATTGGGGACAGATCTCATAAGGAAAATTGATGTGTAGTTCCCTTTCTTTGTTGAGTTTTTGTGTGCCTTGGGTATCAGGTTGGCTATAGCCCCATAGAAGGAATTAGGCTAAGTTCCTTCTTTTTCTGTTTTTGGGAATAATTTGAGGAGTATTAGCATCAGCTCTTCTTTAAAAGTTTTGCAGAATTCTGTGCTAAAACCATCTGGCCCTGGGCTTTGTTTTTTTTTTTTTTTTTATGACTGCTTCTATTTAATTAGGTGTTATAGATTTGTTTAAATTGTTTATATAGTCTTGATTTTACTTTGGAAAGTGATGTCTATCAAGAAATTTGTCCATTTCTTTTAGGGTTCCCTATTTTGTGGAATACAGGTTTTTAATTATGCTAATGATTATGTGGATTTCTTTGGTGTCTGTTGTTATGCCTCTTTTTTTGTTTCTGATTTAGTTGTAGTGGGCAACATCTTACCTAGTGTTCCTAGTACCAGAGTGGCCTTCAGTAAAACAGGAGTCCTCAAGCCAGAGTTGTAGGCTGGGAGAGGTTAAGAAAATTTTTAATCATATCCTCTATATATCTGTTATGAATTCCAGGTGATGTGATCATGCCAGAAAGATGTTTTTGTCTTTACCCAAGTTCTCAACATATAGCCCAGGTTGGCTTTGAACTGGCAATTGTCTTGCTTCGACTTCCAAGTGTTAGGATTAAGGTTATACAACACCATACCTAGTTTAAACAACATATTTTTCATCTCATAAAATATTACTAACTTCTGTTGCTATTTTATTGTTTTACATTAATGCCAAAAAACAGAACATGTTCCTAAAAGTTTATTTATAAAACTATTTCTTTCTATTTAAATGACAAGCTTTTTTTTTCTTTACTATCTTTACATATCTACCATTCATGTACCGCAGTCATCTAAAGTACAAATGTGGATCATGATTGAAGTGTGAAACTGACTCTAGGGCTAAAGGCAACAGTAAAATGTTTCTTAAAGTGCAATGACCAAAATTTATTCAAAATCAAACATATAATGAATCAAAGATGTTTCTGGTATCACTTGTTCATGTTATATCACATGAATTTACTGCAGCCTTAGTTCTGACAAACGTACAACATGCACATTTTGTTCTGCACTTAATTAATCACAAAAGATGAGCAAACACTTCTTGAAATCCCTCAGCTCAGATTCAAGAATATTGAGTTATAAATTTCAGAGTTTTTGTTTTACATACAATTTTTCTTTTCTAATGAAAACATAATGGTTTAATTATTGGGGGAAAAGCATTTTAAGATTTTCCTACCATTATTATCCAGCAGGAATAAAATTATATATTTGGATTGTATATATGAAAGTATATATTTGTATATATAAAAGTATATATTTGGATTAAATTGTATTTGAACATTTGATTTTTTAAAAATGTATGAGTTGCTGACTTTAGTTTCATAAAAATTACTAAAAGAATTTGGGGTTGGGATTGGGACATAATTTCCAACAAATTATTTTTTGTTTTGTTCTCTTTTGTTTTATTGACAGATTTTCCCTGTGTAGCCTTGGCTGTCCTGGACTTACTTTGTGGACTATGCTGGCTTCAAACTCACAGAGGCACCTGCCTCTGCCTCCCAAGTACTGTTGAAGGCATGCATCACCACCACCTGTCTTCCAACAATTTCTTATATAACTCTGCATATACTTGTTTTATACTATGTATTTATAAGAATTATCATTCTCAGTATTGATTAATTATAAAATCAAAATATTCATAGACTCTGAAAAAGCAATGAAGATACTATATGCTCTCCAATACCAAATATTCAACCAAGATTGTCCAAAACCAGCAAGAATGAGGGTCCTGAACCATGAGGTATCAAGAGGCAGGAGCAGGGAAGAAAAATAAAGATGAGAAATAAAGAAAACAAAAGCAATACCTAGAACCAAGTTTATTAAGAAGTAAAGCATCACATATACTATTTGCAGGGGTGTGAAATGGCCACAGTCAGCAGAAAGCTAAGTCAGACAGTATTGGCAAAGAGAACACTCAGAATACCTCAGACACAGCTGCCTAAGAAGTGATAACAGCCCAAGGGGAAATCAGGTCTCCAGACACCACAACTTTGATTCCTCTGAGGAGGCCCTAGATTGGCCTTGCCAAGTTCACTAGTGGACAAGTACACAGAACTAAAGTCCCCTTTGTCCTTTCATTAGAGTCTAAAAAAGTCTTAAGTTGGTCTGGCTCCTACACAAGATTTTATATTTTGTAAAAATAAACAAATGCAAACATCTCAGTAGTATACAAATTTGTTTTTGTCTTTAATAAGTGGCAAAATTAGATGCATGTTAAAGATTTTCTTTGAAATAAATTTTTATATGATTATTGGTAAATTTTTAGCTTCTAGACCTATTTTATATGCCTATTTACACAGGTGAATAAAAGTTCATCGGATCAAAAAAGGGAGATTACAAATGGTAAATGTCTAAGAAGCCCTGATCAGGCCGCATTCTATGAATGAAAAGTAGGGGTGTAGGCAAAAGGCATTTCTATTTGTCAATGAAATTTAGGATATGAGTTTGTAAATTCACTAAGCTTCATTAATATTATGTTATGGCAAAGGTAGTGACATTTTGTGTTCTCTGAGTCCACACCAATAGATTTCATAGCTTTGTATGTGATAAATAAGTTTCCCATAACAGACATACACATACACACATACACACAGAGAGAGAGAGAGAGAGAGAGAGAGAGAGAGACCGGAAGAGAGAGAGAGAATATCAAATTAAAAGTAACAATGAGCTAGGCAACAATAATAAATATATCAATGGTACTCAAATGGCAATGTACATTAAAACAACCTAAGAGAATTTTCTAAAACTAGGCTGAATGCAGATGGAGGAAATAGTGACTTCAAAATAAGATATATGTTAATAAATACATGATAAAATAAAATTATCTGAGGCCCATGGGTGAATATTTTGATTCAGTAACTGAACATGGGCATATGAATTTTATAAATCTCTGCAAATGATTTAACTCATTTTACTTTATCAAATAAAAGTCACTCTAAACTACTCAAACTAGGATATTTCTTTATTTAAAAATTTTATTAACTTAATTATTCAGAGAAAAAAGTCTGTAATAACTCCATACCCATTGAAAAAGCTAAATTTTAAAAGATGGTTTTAAACAACCCTGAGATTTCACTTTACAACCATAAGAATGGCTAAGATCAAAACTCAAGGTACAACACATGCTGGAGAGGATGTGGAGAAAGGAGAATCCTCCTCCATTGCTGGTGGGAATGTAAATTTGTACAACCACTCTGGAAATCAATTCGGCACTTTCTCAGATAATCAGGAATAGTGCTACCTCAAGATCCAGCTATACCACTCCTAGGCATATATCCAAAAGATGCTCAAGTATAAAATAACGATATTTGCTCAACCATGTTCACAGCAGCTTTATTCATAACAGCCAGAATCTGGAAACAACCCAGATGCCCCTCAATTGAGGAATGGATACAGAAATTGTGGTTCATTTACACAATGGAATGCTACTCAGCAATTAAAAATAAGGAAATCATGGAATTTGCAGGCAAATGGTGGGAACTAGAAAAGATCATCCTGAGTGCGGTATCCCAGAAACTGAAAGACACACATAGTATGTACTCACTCATAAGTAGATACTAGACATATACTATAGGATAATCATACTAAAATCTGTACATGTAAAGAAGGTAAGCAAGACGGAGGACCCTGGGTAAAATGTTCAATCTTCATTCACAAAGGCAAAAAGCATAGACATCAAAAGAAGGTGAAAATAAAGAACAAGACAAGAGCTTACTACAGAGAGCCTCTGAAAGACTACCCAGCAGGGTATTAAAGCAGATGCTCAGACTCATAACCAAACTTCGGCAGAGTGCAGGGACTCTTATGACAGAAGTGGGGGATAGAAAGACCTGGAAGGGTCTGGAACTCAACAAGGAGAACAACAGAACCAAAAAATCTGGGCCTAGGGCTGTTTTCTGAGACTAATACTCCAACCAAGGACCATTCATGGAGATGACCTAGACACCCTGCCCAGAGGTAGAACACGGTAGCTCGGTCTCCAAATGGGTTCCCTAATAAGGGGAACACGGGTTGTCTCTGACACGAACTCAGTGGCTGACTCTTTGATCACCTCCCCCTGAAGGGGAAGTAGAATTACCAGGCAACAGAGGAAGACTATGCAAGATAGTCCTGATGAGACCTGATAGGCTAGGTTCAGATGGAAGGGGAGGAGGTCCTCCACTATGAGTGGACTGGGGAAAGGGCATGGGAGGAGATGAGGGAGGGAGGGCAGTATTGAGAGGGGACAAGAGTGGGGCTACATCTGGGATACAAACTGAAAAAACTGTAATAAAAAATTATATTTAAAAATATTTTTTTAAAAAGAGGGTTCTAGCCCTCATTATCACCAAGCCCTTCACAGAGATTCACTAACATACCAACCACTCATTGATAAAAATGGCAAACTAAAAAGGGAACCTATAAAATGGTAAAAAAAAATTGCAAACCAAATATCTGATAAGGAATTGATATTCAAAATACACAAGGAACCTCGACAACCTCATAAAAACATTTAATACTCAGTTTTAAAATTAGATTAGAAACATCACCAAAGAGTCACAAATCACTAACAGATTTAGGAAAAAGTTATCAATATCACACTTCATCAGGGAAATGCAAATCAAGACCTGAATGATACAGAACTTCATAACTATTAGGGTGACTACTATATTATAGAGAAAGGAGAATAAATGTTAGGGAGGATGCAAAGAAAAGGAAGCCATTTACATTGTTGATTGTGATGTAAATTGGCATAGTAACTATGGAAAATATTATTAAGATTCCTCAAATAAAAAGGTGATCAATCCCACTTCTAAGTAGTACCCTAAAGAAAGTCAAGCTATGAAAGAGACTGAGATGTTCTTATGTTTACCATAGTATTATTCAAAATATTCAGGATATGGAATCTCTCTAAATGTCTATCAATTAAGGAATAAAGCAAATATATTATATATGTGGAATACTGTTCAATCTTTAAAGAGAAGGAAATCTTGCCACTTGTGACAACAAACATATGTGGAACTGGAAAATACTGTGCTGATGGAAGCAAACTTTGTACTTATCAACCACAGTGCCAAATATTATATGATTTAATTTATGCATAGATTTAGAGAGGACACATACGAAAAGCAGAGTATAAATGTGATTGCTAGGAACTTGGATGGGGAAATGGGAGCATTTGGATTAAAAGGTACAAAATTTCAGTTATATTGTAAACAGGTTCTGAAAAATAATGGATAACATGCTATAATATAATGAAATATTTTTAATGAAGTTAATTCATAAGATAATTATCAAATAGCACATTCACGAAATAATAAATTTTATGAGGTTATTTATATGTTCATGTTATATGTTCATTCTTCATATATATATAAATATAAAAGTATTATGTGCATCTTAAATGTAAATAGTTGGTGAAAAATAAAGTGCATTATTATTATTAATTGTAATTAATGGATGAATTCAGTAAGGACACAAATGCAAGAAAAAATATACAGAATTACATTAGCAAGAAAAACAATGAAGTTAAGAAAATTATCTCATTCAAGCATTACATTGATTAAATTAGTTTTAGAAATGTAACAAAAGAACTATAACATTTGTACATTTTTCATTAATTAATTAATTAAATTTACATCTTGGTAGGAAGCTCCCCTCCTGCCTCTCCTCCCTGTCCCTCTTTCATGCTGCACCTCTTCTTGTAACCCCTCCCTTTTTTCTCAAAGAAGGGGAGACTGCCCATGAGTATCATCCTGCCTTGGCATATCAGGTAGGACTGGGCACATCTTCTATTGAGGCTAGACAAGGCTGTCTGTCCAGTTAGGGGAAAGGGATCTAAAGGCAAGCCTCAGTCAAAGGCAGCACCTGCTTCTCCTGTTAGAAGTCCCACGTGAGGATCAAACAGATGTACATCTGTTACACATATATGCAGTGGGGGACAGCTAGAACCATCCCATGAATGCTATCCAGTTGGTGATTCAGTCTCTGTGAACCCCAATGGTTTCAGGTTAGTTGATTTTGTAGATTTTTGTTACCTCTCTGACTCTTTCAATATTCCTCCCCCTCTTCCATATGACTTCCCAACCTCTGCCTTATGTTTAGCTGTGTGTTTCTACATTTGTTTTCATCAGCTGCTGTAAGAAGCCACTTAGATGACTGTTATGCTAGCCCCCTGTCTACAAGAATAGCAGAAAATTATTAGTGGGGTCAGTGGTGGGCTCTCTTATATCATGTGACTAACTTTGAGCCAATCATTGATTAGCTAGGTCAAAGAAATTGTGTGTGTGGGTTGGTGTCTCCCTCCCTCCACTGGAAGTCCTGCCTGGCTACCGGAGGTGGCCATATCAGACTTCATATCTCCAGCTGCTAGGAGTCTCAACCAAGGTCAACAGTATAGACTCCTTGGAGCTTTCTCCATCTCTCAGATCCCTCCCCCACCCCCACCCCAGATTTCAGTACTCTCTCCCAGCCCTCCCCCTTTCTCCACACCTGACCCCTACCCCTGTGGCAAAATCAGCTAGCACGAGGTACTTACATATTTGTACTTTTTTAAACTCGAGAGGGCTGCCAGTAAGACTGCAGCATGAGTTTATTCCACAATTCCTTTTTATAGGCAAAGCAAAAACAAGTCACATCATTACAAGAAAGAAGTTCATAGAACTGCCAAACTTGTTTTCTAAACTACTTCCCATAGCAGATATGGTCCGAGGTCACACAAACAAGTTTTAAGGAACTTGGTGAAACTTCCTCTTTTCTCTGTTTCAAGGTGAAGGCCAGGGTGAAAACATGTTTTTCCACTGCTTTTTTTGTTTGTTTAATTTTTGTTTTTTTATATTAATTACAGTTTATTCACTTTGTATCCAGCTGTAGCCCCCTCCCTCATCCTCTCCCAATCCCACCCTCCCTTCCTCAGATCCTCCCATGCTCCTCTCCATTATTAATAGAAATTAAAGACATCTGAGAGGTGATGGCCCACTGCTTTAATGCCAGCACTCCAGCACTCAGGAGGCAGAGGCAAGTCAGATCTCTGAGTTCAAGGCCAGTTCAGTTTACAGGGCTGGTTCCAAGATAGCTAGGAATACAAAAAGAAACCTTGTCTTGAAAGACAAACAAAGAAACAAAGACATATAAAGGCATTAGGAATACTCTGGTTAATTGATTGGAAGATTAAGTAATGTTAGGATAGAAATACTCCACATACATATTGCTATCAATGTTACATTATTCAATGTTATACCATTGAAATACCAACAGGATATTTTTCAGAAATTAACAAGCAGGCCCCCAAGTGCAAAAATATTTTGTGTATTATAATCAAATATTAATTTGAATTGTGTTATATATTTAAACATGACAGTAAAAGTATGAAACCTCAAAATAAATATATAGCAAAACATTTTTCCAATATGAGATAAGCATCATTGTCTTAGAATACAGAAGCATGAGTCATAAAAATTAATAAATTATATTATTATTATATTATTAAAATAAAAATTTCTTACAGCAATGTTAGTGTACTGAATTAATAATTAATAATATTGCATTGAATACTTAACAATGCTTAGGATGTTTGATGTTATGTGTATTTTATAACTGAAAATAAAAGTAAAAGTGAAGGAATTGAGTGAAAAAAATCAGTCAATATGATGACCATTTATCCCATTTATGTTAACTTATAGTAAAAAGTTTATGAAACATAGATGAACTCTGAATAAGATTGTGAGGCCACTCATTATATTTTTTATGAGTAATTCTATAATTTTGAATACTAATTTCATTCACAGCTTTAAAGATATTTTATTGTTATATATTTGATTGTATCCTCAAAAATATGTTTGAGTCCTACTAGTACCTCAGAATATTACCTTACTTAGAGTACAGATTTTAACAGAGATAAGGAGATTTAAATTAAAATATTATGACAGAGTCATCTACAGGCCAAGAAGTGCATAAGAAAGACTTTAGAACTGATCCTTCCCTAGGATCTTTGGAAGAAGCTAATCAAAACCCTTTTTAAATTCTTGGTGTTACCTCCCACTGGCAAGGTGGCCTTCCTAAGCCAGAGGTAGATGATGCAGACAGTTCTGATGAGACCTGATAGGCTAAGGTCACATAATAGGGGAGAAGGACTTCCTCTATCAGTGAACTAGGAGAGAGACTGAGGGGGAAAGAGGAAAGGAACATGGGACTGGGAGGAGATGAGGGAGGGAGACAGCCCAGATGCAAAGTGAATAAACTATAATAAATTTATAATAATAATAATAATAAATAATAATAAAATTCTTAGTGCTAAAACTGTAAGATAATATATTTTTGTTAATTTAAAAGAAGTTTAAATTTTTCCATATCTTAAAAAATACGATTTAAAAAATTGAGGTGTATTAAAAACTCAAGAGAAAGTATTTACAGTACAAAACCATAATATGTAGAGTATATAAAAATTATTATAATTAAATAAAACAAAACTCAATTTAAATGCAAAGATTAAAATAGATAATTTCTCAAAGCATAGATATGCAAATGGCTTATAAGAACATGAAAAAATGTCCAATAAATACTTTTAAAATGCAATTAAAACCACAATTAGGTTCTGGAAAAATGGCTTGGCCAGTAAAGGTACTTGCTGCTAATCCTGGTGATTACAATCACATCCCTGGAACCCACATGGTGAAAGGAAGGAACTAACTCCTGATTATTGTCTTTTGACTATAAACAAATACACATAAAATGTAAAAATATTCCTTGCAATTAACCTGTTAGAAATAATAAAATTAAAAATAATTGACCATGCAAGGCGCTAGTGAGGATTTAGAGTAAATGTACTACCAGTATAAATTTTAAATAGTATAACCACTTTGGGGAAAGGTACGACAATTTCTTAGAAGTTAATCATGTGCTTAATATGCATATCAGAACTTCTTTTAGATGTTTGCCCAAGAGAAATAAAAAATAATTCCCAAAGACATTTATGAAACATCAAAACTAACCCCAAGCACCTATCAGTTCATTGTAAGCCCCATGGAGAACACAGCTCAAATATCCATTAAAACATGGGTGGGGAAAAAAGCTCACAAGGCCTCATTCTGGTGTGATCATTGATGATACATTGTTATTCTTGATTCTGATAATAGTTACCTTTAAAAATTCAAAAATAGGGGTTGAGGATTTAACTCAGTGGTAGAGTACTTGCCTAGCAAGCATAAGTCCCTGTGTTTTGTCCTCAGCTCTGGAAAAAATTTCAAAAAATTTTAAACTTAAAATAAATTATTTTTATTTTATGTTAATTATATTTCATTAAAATTAACTTAAAAAATAAGTTGTTGAATTTAGTAATACAGGTGTCTGTTGGTGTCATTGTTGACCTACAGAAAATCAGTTTTGGTAAACTTTTAAGGAAAAAGTGGTCAATGGAATGGAATAAAGACAAAACAGAAACTGTGGTACATTTACAGAATGGAATACTACTTAGCTATTGAAAACAAGGAAATCATGAAATTTGTAGGCAAATGGTGGAAACTAGAAAAGATCATCCTGAGTGAGGTATCCCAGAAGCAGAAAGACACACATTATATATATTCACTGATAAGTGGATATTAGACATATAATATAGGATAGAGATATGAAATTCTATACTCCTAAAGAAGCTAAACAACAAGGAAGACCCTAGGTAAGATGTTCAATCCTCATTCAGAAGGTCAAACACGATAGACATTGGAAGCAGGAAAAGACAGGGAACAGGACAGGATTCTACCACAAAGTGCCTACGAAAGACTCTACTGATTGAGGTATTGAAGGCTGAGACTCATAACCAAACTTTGGGCAGAGTACAGGGAATCTCAGGAAAGATATATAGATAGATAGATAGATAGATAGATAGATAGATAGATAGATAGATAGATAGATAGATAGATAGATAGATCTTATAGATAGATAGATAGATATATCTTATATATATATATCATATATATCCCTGTATATATATGTACATATACATATATATGGTATATGTATGTATATGTATACATACATATATGTATACATGGTTAGAAATTCCTTTCCAACAACCATGATTTCACTAGCACTGAGTACTTAGCCGGGTTTCCATTACCAGGCAGGATTTTCCTCTTTTTGAATAGGTCTTAAGTTCAATTAGAAAACAGCTGTTTATTGCAAAGGTAAGTGTGCAATTACTGCACTTATAATGTTTTTATACCATGCTGTTCATTGATGTGGTTTTATAGGTGTTGTAGCTGGGTAATACTATTGTTTGCCTTCCTCCTTTGGAAGCCTGCATGGGACCATCTGGTACTATGAAAGGGAAGTGGTGTTCAAATCGGATCCAGCTAAGGTTCCCTGGGCCTTTTTCTGAAATGCATGATGTCTGTAGCAATAGGCATTTACTTCCACCTCTCAGGAGTAACCAAGGGCATCAGTAATAGGCTGTATGTTTTAGATGACACTAAGACATATACTGGAATAAAAGAAAGCATCTTCAGCAAATGGTGCCGGGAAAGCTAGATGTCCACATGCAGAAGACTGAAATTAAATCTTTATCTATTGCCTTGCCCAAAAACTAACTCCAAATGGATCAAATACCTAAACCTGAAATACTAAAACTGCTAGAAGGAAACATAAACAACGTTCTACATGATAAATGTATAGGAAAGAACTTCCTGCATAGGACTCCATTTGCCCAAGAACTAAGGCCAAAAGTTGACAAACAAGAATTTATGTAATTAAACAGCTTTTGCACAGCTAAAGAAACAATCAACCAGATGAAGACGGATCTCTTTGATCACTTCACCCTGAGCGGGACAGCCTTACCAGGCCACAGAAGATGACAATGCAGCCATTCCTGATGTGATCTGATAGACTATGATCAGAAGGAAGGAAAGGAGGACCTCCCCTATCAGTGGACTTAGGGAGGGGCACGGGCAAAGAAGGGGTAGGAAGGGTGGGACCGGGAGGGGAGGAGGGAGGCGCTTATGGGGGGATACAAAGTGAATAAACTGTAATTAATAAAAAAAAAGAAAAAATCACTAATAAATATCTCAAAAATATTCATCATGTCTAGCGATTAGGGAGATGCAAACCAAAACCACTTTGAAATTTCATCTTACCCTAGTCAGAATGGCTAAAATATCAAGAAAACAACCAACAACAAATGATAAGGAGGATATGGGGAAAAAGGAACCTTGATTCCCTGTTTGTGGGATTGCAAACTGTTGTAGCCACTATAGAAATAAGTATGGAGAATTCTCAAAGAGGATAAAAATAAATGTACTAAATGAATCAGCTATACTACTCTTTAGTATATGCTCAAGGGATTCAACATTATACTCCACAAATGTTTGCTCAGCCATATTCATTTCTGCTCTATTCACATTTTTAATCTACTGTTAATACAGTTCACTGGATTCTATCTTGTGCTTTTATGGAATTCTCTTTGTCTAAGTTACTGTTCTATCGCTGTAAAGAGACACCACGACAGCTCTTATAAAACAAAGCATTTAATTGAGGCTTGCTTACTGATTCATAAGTTTAGTCCATCATTGTCATGGCCTCCAGACACATATGATACCACAGAAGTAGCTAACAGTTCTACATCTAGATCCAAATACAGCATAAAAGAAAGACTGAGTCTGGCTTGGGCTTTTGAAACCTCAAAGCCCATCACATGTGACATACTTCTCCCTACAAAGCAACACTTCCTAATCCTTCTCAAGCAGTGATACTCCTTGATTACTAAGTACTCAAATCTATGAGTCAACAAGGGCCATTCTTATTGAAATCCTCACACTGTTAAACAAATATTAATAGGATGGCAATTCTGTGTACAATAAGACAATAAGAAAAAGTGAGGGGGCAATATGGCGGCGCCGGGAGGACTCTCATTCTGAGCAGCAGCACAGCAGGATTGGCACAGTGACCAGCAATCAGAACTCTCGGCCATAAAACACAAGTGATTGTGTTTCACAGGTGAGAGGATACCCCACGGTGGGGGATTCAATCAGCTTTAACTCACCCGGCTAAACTGTGGAAGAGATCCTGGTTCCGCCAGGCGCTTGGTCGCCAGCCCAGAGCTACACACCAGCGTGATCTGGTCACTGTCTCAGACTGAACTGTGGGCCCAGAACATCACAGACTGGATTTTCCAGTCGAGAGATAACCCCACAGTGCAGGAAATGATTGGGACCGACATTAGGTCACCCAGACATCCCCTGGAAAAGACTCGGGTTCCATGGGCACCCCAGGAGCCAGCCCAGAGCCAGAGCCGGGGACACAGGCATCTGCACAGGGCGCTGCCTACACGCTTGATTCGCCGCCTCAAATAGAACTGTGGGCACCAGGGCACCAGGGCACCAGAGACTGTGTTTTACTGTCAGGTGCAAACCCACAGGAAGGGAAACGGCTGGTCTAATCTCAGAGCACTCAGCCGACACCCCCACTCCGAAAAGGTCTCAAGAAAAATAACCCAGTTTAGGCAGCTGCCAAGGCTCCCAAAGGCCAGAAAGGCGGAGCCACAAGCAGGCATCTGTACCTGTGGGTTCTACTCGCCACCCCAGACCGAACAGCGGTCCCCAAAGCAAAGAATGAGTGTCTCTGGCAGGAGGAAACCCTCAGTGGAGGGGATCATCAAGTCTAACGCTCAGGACACCCAGCACCAAGAGACTTCCTGGATTCACGCAGACTCTAGGCTTTAGCATTCTAATGCAGGCAGGAGCACTGTGCTCAGCCACCATTATTGAGTTTCCCTAGGGCACTCGGACACACAGCTGCATCCTCAGACCTACAAAAGCCAGAGAGCCATTACAGCAGCCCTCAGATACTGTGCCAAGGATCAACCAGTTATCCCTAGCTAGACTGTCAAAACTGTGGTAATCCCTGGTCCTTGAAGAGGGCTGCACCCACAGCGTCTGGACCAGAGCGGTGCCTGCAGCCACCATCCCAGACAGGGACACACAGCCCTGTCTGGTCCAGAGTGAGGCACCCAGCCTCTAGACCAGAGCAGGAACTACAGAGGTAAGTATAACCAACAGACTACAAGAGATGGAAGAAAGAATCTCAGGTGTAGAAGTTACAATGGAAGAAATCGATGTATCTGTCAAAGAAAATGTTAAATCCAAAAAATTCCTGACACAGACCGTCCAAGAAATCCAAGACAATAGGAAAAGACAAAACCTAAGATAATAGGTATAGAGGAAAAAGAAGACTCCCTTCTCCAAGGCCCAGAAAATATTTTCAACAAAATCATTGAAGAAAATTTCCCCAAGTTAAAGGAGAAGCCAATAAGAATACATGAGGCCTACAGAACACCCAACAAATTTGACCAGGAAAGAAAATCCTCCTGCCACATAATAATCAAAACAGTAAGTATACAGAACAAAGAAAAAATACTGAAAGCTGCAAGGGAAAAAGGCCAAGTAACATAAAATGGCAAACCCAACAATACCTACACACAAATCCAGCAGTACAGAAGACACTGGAAGGGAAAATACAACCCAAGAAAATTAGCTTCTGTCAAGAAAACACAGGAAATAATTAACCTTACTACAGTAAAACAACAACAACAAAAAAAGCAACCAAGCACACAACCTTATGACCACAACCAACATCAAAATCAAAGGATCTAACAGCCACTGGTCATTAATCTCTCTCAACATCAATGGACTCAACTCTCCAGTAAAAAGACACAGATTAAGAGAATAGATACGTAAACAAAACCCAGCAATCTGTTGCATACAAGAAACACACCTAAGGCACAAAGATAGACATTACCTGAGGGTAAAAGGTTGGAAGACGACTTTCCAAGCAAATGGACCCAAAAAACAAGCAGGAGTAGCCATTCTAATATCTGATAAACTAGACTTTCAACCAAAATTAATAAAAAGAGATGGGGAAGGACACTTCATACTCATCAAGGGAAAATTCCACCAAGAAGACATCACAATCCTGAACATCTATGCCACAAATACAAGAGCACCCACATTTGTAAAAGAAACATTGATAAAATTTAAACCACATATACATCCCCACACATTAATAGTGGGAGACTTCAATACCCCACTCTCAACAAAGGACAGGTCAACAAAACAGAAATTAAACAAAGAAACAATATCTCTGACAGAGGTCATGAATCAAATGGACCTCACAGACATTTACAGAACTTTACACCCAAACACAAAAGAATTTACCTTCTTCTCAGCACCTCATGGAACCTTCTCTAAAATAGACCATATAGTTGGTCACAAAGCAAGCCTCAACAGATACAAGAAGATTGAAATAATCCCTTGTATCTTGTCTGATCACCATGGAATAAAGCTGGACTTCAACAACAACAGAAATAACAAAAATCCTACACACACATGGAAACTGAACAACTTGTTACTAAATGACAGCTGCGTCAGGGAAGAAATAAAGAAAGAAATTAAAGTCTTCCTAGAACTCAATGAAAATGAAGAAACAACATACCCAAACTTGTGGGACACAATGAAAGCTGTGCTAAGAGAAAAGTTCATAGCACTAAGTGCCTTCAAGAAGAAATTCAAGACAGCTCATTCAAGCAACTTAATGGCCCACTTAAAAACCCTAGAAAAAGAAGAAGCAGACACACCAAAAAGGAATAGATGGCTGGAAATAATGAAACTCAGGGCTGAAATCAATCAATTAGAAACAAATAAAACAATTCAAAGAATCAATGAAACCAAGAGCTGGTTCTTTGAGAAAATCAACAAGATCGACAAACCCTTAGCCAAGCTAACTAAAAGGGAGAGAGACACCACCCAAATCAACAAAATCAGAAATGAAAAGGGGGACATAACTACAGATACTGAGGAAATCCAAAAAATCATTAGGACTTACTTCAAAAGTCTATATTCAACAAAATTTGAAAATCTAAATGAAATGGACAATTTTCTTGATCGATTTGATTTACCAAAGCTGAATCAGGACCAGGTAAATCAATTAAATAGTCCTATATCCCCCAAAGAAATAGAAGCAGTCATCAAAAGTCTCCCATCCAAAAAAAGCCCAGGACCAGATGGCTTCAGTGCAGAATTCTACCAGACCTTCAAAGAAGAGCTAACTCCAATTCTCTTCAAACTATTCCACAAAATAGAAACAGAAGGAATATCACCAAACTCATTCTATGAAGACACAGTCACTTTGGTACCTAAACCTCACAAAGACTCAACAAAGAAAGAGAATTTCAGGCCAATCTCCCTTATGAACATTGATGCAAAAATACTTAACAAAATACTTGGAAACCGAATCCAAGAACACGTCAAAGATATTATCCACTATGACCAAGTAGGCTTCATCCCAGGTATGCAGGGGTGGTTCAATATACGGAAATCCATCAATTTGATCCACCATATTAACAAACTGAAAGAAAAAAACCACATGATAATCTCCCTAGATGCTGAAAAAGCATTTGACAAAATCCAACATCCATTCATGTTTAAAGTACTGGAGAGATCAGGGATACAAGGCACATATCTAAACATAGTAAAGGCGATATACAGCAAGCCTATAGCCAACATCAAACTGAATGGAGAGAAACTTAAAGCAATCTCACTGAAATCAGGGACAAGACAAGGCTGTCCACTCTCTCCATATCTCTTCAACATAGTGCTGGAAGACCTTGCTAGAGCAATAAGACAGTTGAAGTAGATCAGGGGATACAGATGGGAAAGGAAGAAGTCAAATTATCACTATTTGCAGATGATATAATAGTATACATGAGAGACCCCAAAAACTCTACCAGGGAACTCCTACAGCTGATAAACACCTTCAGCAAAGTGGCCGGATACAAAATTAACTCAAAAAAAATCAGTAGCACTCCTGTATACAAAAGACAAAAGGGCTGAGAAAGAAATTAGAGAAACAACACCCTTCACAATAGCCACAAATGACATAAAGTACCTTGGTGTAACCCTAACCAAGCAAGTCAAAGACTTGTATGAAAAAAATTTCAAGTCTATGAAGAAAGAATTAGAGGAAAATATGAGAAGGTAGAAAGATCTCCCATGCTCATGGCTTGGCAGGATTAACATAGTAAAAATGGCCATTTTACCAAAAGCAATCTACAGAATTAATGCAATTCCCATCAAATTGCCAACACAATTCTTTACAGACCTGGAAAAAAAAATTCTCAACTTTGTATGGAATAACAAGAAACCGAGAATTGCTAAAACAATCCTCTACAATAAAAGATCTTCTGGAGGTATCTCCATCCCTGATCTCAAGCTGTATTATAGAGCAACAGTTATAAAAACTGCATGTTACTGGCATAGAAACAGAATTGTGGATCAATGGAATCAAACAGAAGACTCAGAAATAAACCCACATACTTATGGACACCTGATTTTGACAAAGATGCCAAAACCATACAATGGAAAAAAGATAGCATCTTCAACAAATGGTGCTGGTCCAACTGGATGTCTACATGTAGAAAAATGAAAATAGATCCATACTTATCACCATGCACAAAACTGAAGTCCAAGTGGATCAAAGACCTCAACATAAAACAAGACACATTAAATCGGCTAGAAAAAAAAGTGGGGAATACCCTAGAAGTCATTGGTACAGGAGAAAACTTCCTGAACAGAACACCAACAGCACAGGCTCTAAGAGCAACAATCAATAAATGGGACCTCATGAAATTGAAAAGCTTCTGTAAAGCAAAGGACACAGTCATCAAAACAAAGCGACTGCTTACAGATTGGGAAAGAATCATCACCAACCCTTTATCTGACAGAGGACTCATATCCAGTATATATAAAGAACTAAAGAAACTGAAAAGCAGCAAACCAAGTAATCCATTTAAAAAATGGGGAACAGAGCTAAACAGAGAATTCTCTGTAGAGGAATATCGAATGGCAGAGAAGCACTTAAAGAAATGCTCAACCTCATTAGCCATTAGGGAAATGCAAATCAAAACAACCCTGAGGTTTCACTTTACACCCATCAGAATGGCCAAGATGAAAAACTCAAGTGACAACACATGCTGGAGAGGTTATGGAGAAAGGGGAACCTTTCTCCACTGCTGGTGGGAATGCAAACTTGTACAACCACTCTGGAAATCAATCTGGCGCTTTCTCAGACAACTAGGAATAGCGCTTCCTCAAGATCCAGCCATACCACTCCTAGGCATATACTCAAAAGAGGCTCAAGTACACAAAAAGGACATTTGCTCAACCATGTTTGTAGCAGCTTTATTTGTAATAGCCAGAAGCTGGAAACAGCCCAGATGCCCCTCAACTGAAGAATGGATGCAGAAACTGTTGTACATCTATACAATGGAGTATTACTCAGCAATGAAAAATAAGGAAATCATGAAATTTGCAGGTAAATAGTGAGACCTGGAAAGGATCATCCTGAGTGAGTTGTCCCAGTAGCAAAAAGACACACATGGTATACACTCACTCATATAAACATACAACATAGAATAAACCCACTAAAATCTGTACATCTAAACAAACTAAGCAAAAGAGAGGACCCTAACTAAAATGTTCAATCCCCATCCTGAAAGGCAAAAAGGATGGACATCAGAAGAAAAAGAAAACAGGAAACAACCTAGGAACCTGTTACAGAGGGGCTCTGAAAGCCAGAAGAAAACAGGAAACAACCTTGGAACCTGCCACAGAGGGCCTCTGAAAGCCTCTGCAGTATACTGTCAAAGCAGATGCTGAGCTTGATGGCCAAGTGATGGGCAGAGTGAATGGAATTTTATGTAAGAAATGGGAAATAGTAAGAGCTGGAGGGGACGGGAACTCCATAAGGAGAGCAACAGAACAAGATAATTTGAACACAGGGAACTTCCCAGAGACTCATACTCCAACCAAGGACTATTCGTGGAGATAACCTAGAACCCCTGCACAGATGTAGCCCATGGCAGTTCAGTGTCCAAGTGGGTTACATAGTAATGGGAAGAGGGACTGCCTCTGACATAATCTGATTGGCCTGCTCTTTGATCACCTCCCCCTGAGGGGGGAGCAGCCTTACTAGGCCACAGTATAGGACAATGCAGCCTCTTTTGATGAGAACTGATAGACTAAGATCAGAAAGGAGAGGAGAACCTCTCCTATCAGTGGACTTGTGGAGTGTCATGCATGCAGAAAGGGGAGGGAGAGTGGGATCAGGAGGGAAGGAAGGAGGGACTTTTGGGGTGATACAAAATGAATAAAGTGTAATTAATAAAAAATTAAAAAAAGAAAAAGTGAAAGAAGCTAAACAACATTAAAGAGATATAATATAATAGATTAATTCAAATTTTAGAATGGAATTACAAAATGAGTATTTAAAATATGCCATCTGAAAAAATTCCAAAATTATTGAAAGTCATCATTTCTCATGTCAAACAACCACAATACATTCTAAGAAAATAAATGAAGAAATTATATTTACATATTAAACTGCTGAATGTCAGAAACAAAGGGAAATTATCTAAACTAAATGAAAATGTAGAATAGAATGCTGTAAATAAATGAAAGTTAGGCTACCAACTTATTAAAAGAAGTAAATGAAGTCAGAAAAAATTATAAATTGTCACTCATTTAAGAAAAATAAAGGCAAATAGCATTCCATAATTGGCCAAAATTATCTTCAGATTTAAGCATGAGATAGAAACACATTAGGATACCTAAACTCTAAAAGTTTATTACCAATAGACTACCAGTAAAGGGAGTTCAGAAGTATTTGGTTTGAAATAAAGTGATCCAAGAAAAATAATCTGAGATTCAAGAAAGGGTACATAAGAAAAAATTAATCTTGTCCATATAGAACAACAGTATTAATGTCCAATTTGTCTTATCAAAAATGGCCTAAGCATTACCAGGCCACAGAAGAAGACAATGCAGCCACTCCTGATGAGATCTAATTGACTAGGATCATTAGGAAGGAAAAGAAGACCTCCTCTATCACTGGACGTGGGGAGGGGCATGCATGCAGAGGGTGGAGGAAGGGAGAGTTTGGGATGGGAGCAGGGAGGGAACCACAGGGGGGATACAAAGTGAATAAAGTGTAAATAAATAAAATACTTGCTTTAGCATTATTTACAATGGGTGTATTAAAATGAGAACAATATCAATAGTTATTGAAAAAAGAATTATGACATATCACCTATCAAATATCATTCATACATAATAAAGAATGAAATATGGGTTCGTCTGTTACTCATAATTGATTTTTATAAAATATGAGAAGCAAGAGATTGAAAATGCATCCTGTTTTTAGGCGTTTTAATCAAATACATATATACATACACACATACATACATAGAAATTTGCATATTATATAAGTATAAAGAAAGAGAGGAAAGAATAAATAATTTTGTCACATAGATTCTGGAATGAGATTCTAGAATGTTGGGAACAGTAGGAATATAAAACCAAACATGTTTTTATCTCATTCAAAAAGAAAATGATTATACAATATGATCATATAAAAATAGTAAGCTTTACCCCATAAAAATTGTGAGCTAACATGTCTCAGGTTTTTATATGATTGAAATAAAGATTCCCCTTTCTTGGTGGTTCTAGCTTACTTTTTTCTGTCTTTTCTTTTTTTAATTACTTTATTCACTTTACATCCCAATTGTAGCCCCTTCCCTGCTTGCCTCCCAGTCTCACCCTTCCTCCCCCATCTTTCCTCTATCCCCCTTCCCCTATTCTTCAGAAAAGGGGAGCCCTCCTGAGCACATCAAGTTGCAGCAGGACTGAGTGCAATCCTTTCTTCCTGTGGCCTGGTAAGGCAGCCTTGCCATGGTGAAGTGATCAAAAAGCAGGCAACAGTGTCCATGTCAGACACAACCTTCCACCACTTACTAGGGAACCTATATGAATACTTACTGTCTATCAGGTACATCTACCTGATAGACAGTATCAGTATAAGTCCTACCTCCAGTCCATGCACAGTTCTTGGTTGGTGCTTCAGCCTCCATAAGTTCCCTTGAGCCTTAGTGTTCTTCTTGTGAAGCTCTTATCCACTCCTTTCTACCCTTCCCACAACTCTTCCACAAGTCTCCCTGTTGCTCAGTCCAATGTTTGGCTGGTAGTTTCAGCATCTATTCTTATCTACTGCTGAGTGTAGCCTCTCTCAGAGGACAGGTATGCTAGGCTCTTGTCTTCAAGCATAGTAGAGTATCATTAATAATGTCAGGGGTTGGTTTTCTCCCAAAGGATTGGGTCTTTAGTTGTGCCGTACACTGATTGGACATTCCCTCAATCTCTGCTTTATCTTTATCCCTGCACATCTTGTAGTCAGGGTAAACTTAGGGTCAAAGGTTTTATGGATGTGTGCTGTACCCCTCCCTCCTCTAGGAGTCATGTCTAGTTAGAGCATGGCCTCTTCAGTCTTCTCAGCTGTTAAAAACAAAGATATCTTAAAATTTGCAGGCAGATGGATGGAACTAGAAAAGATCATCCTGAATGAAGTAACTCAAATCCAGAAAGATATGCATGATTGTACTCACAAGCAGGTTTTAGCTGTATAGTACAGGACAACCATACTACAATTCATATACCCAAAGAAGATAAGTAACAAGGAGGACACAAAGGAGGATTCTTAAATCTCCTGCAGAAGAGGAAATAGACTAGACAGTGGAAGCAGTTGAAGAGAGGGAACAGGCTAGGAGAGAAAGCTCCAAAAGAAATGAGGGTGGAGATCAGACCTGGAGAGAGTGGGGACAGGAGGACAGAGGGTTTGCAGCAAGAAGAGAAACTGTGGTGTGGACATCCCTGTGACAAGCTGGAGACCTATGACTGGATAGACTCCTGGGAGGATATAGGGATGACTCTAGTTGAGAATCCTAGTAGCAGAGGCCATGAAGGGCTGGTTTTCTTAAATCACAAATAGAACACATCATATTCTTGACAAACATCACTTCATTGAATTCCTATCATTTGCCTGTTGTGGTGGTTCCAGATTATCTAAGCAAGCCAGAGTGAAGACCATCATGCTGACGGTTAACATCAGATAGGGCAGAAAATAGGAATAGAATGCCAACTTTTGGAAGTAGTCAAATATTTTCCATACATACCTAGAATAAATCATCCTTTGTGAGACCAGGTGCAGGACAATGAAGATATATTTGTATGTGGGTAAGAAGACATTGTGAAATTGCTTATGGCCCTCTAACAGCATTGTGAAATTATACAGGAACCTATCTGTGTTCCTGCCAGGATCAGGCCATTCAAACAACAGATAACTTTAATTTTTGGTACAGATACAGATCATAAAAACAGAAATAAGTGTTTAAGCCAGGTATATCAAGAAGAGAACCAGGAAGTCCATGCTTAAGGATATTTCACTTAGTTGGTGTCTTAGTTACTTTTGTAATGTTGTTATAAGACACAGTGACCGTAGCACCTTAAAAAAGAAAGTATTTAATTTGAGGCTTATGTTTTCAGAGGTTAGAGTGCGTGATAGCAGAACAAAGATATGGCAGTTTGAACAGCTGGGAACTTAAGTCAGTGTTGATGTACAAATTGAAGATAGGAAGAGGGAGAAACTGGGAATGGAACGAGCTTTTGGAAATCTCAAAGCCCACCCTTAGTGACCCACCTCCTCAACAAGGCCACACTTCCTGATACTTCCCAAACAGTTCTAGCAACTGTGGATCGATATTCAGACAATTCCAATTTATCAGCCTGTGGAGGGCATTCTCATTCATACCACCACAGTTAGATACTTTTCAGCTGAACTGTTGCAAGATATTGATCCTATCCTGAACCCTGAATTTGTAAACTGTAAAACTGTATTTCTTGTTTGGTTTTGTTGAGCTCTAACACACACCTTTAATCAAAGAACTTTCTGTTTATTGTAAACAGGTGATTATTGTGAGGTTCAGTGAGCCATAGCTCACACCTTTAATACAAGAAATGTACAAAATCTGTACACAGGATTTAATAAAGTTAATACTAGGGCAAGAAGAAGAGCAAGAAACCAGATGACAGGGATTAAAGAATAGGAGGGACTTTAAGTTGAGAGGTATCTAAAACAGCATATAAAAGTAGAAGGAGCTTTAGCTCTCTAGCTCTTGAGATTTAGCTTAGGCTTTAGCTCTCTAGCTCTCTGACTTTTGGGACTTTTTGAGCTTTGAGCTAGCAAGTCTTTGGCCTTTTCCTTCTGGGCTGTCAGCTGAGCTAATGAGCCCTTTAGGTTTTTTTCTATCGGGATGTAAGCTGAGAAGAAAGGTCAGCTGGGTGCTTTCTCTGCCTCTCTGAGCTAGCAGGTTTTCACCCCAGCATCTAGATCCTGAGTATTTCTTGGTAAAATAGAAAGGTTGGAATTTTCATTGTTTGTAACAACAATTTTGGCACTCCAAAGGGTGGCATGACCCCGCAGACAGAGAAATCATTCCAGCTAAGGACAGACTAAGAAGCTATCACATTTGGTAAGTGTTGTTCTCCATTCAGTGGAGTCTGCAGCTCAGTTTTTGGATGGAGAACGGGGGTTCCACTTTTCTCAGCAGCATCTAGAACACTTTAGGGCAAGGCCTGAATGTGCTAGCATGGAATGGAAAGGTTTTCCATGGATTTTACAGTTTAGCTTTTTTAGACTGAGATTGCTGGTGGCAGTGGAAACTCGGGCATTCCAAAGCCTACGGTGATACCAAAGTGTTACAGCTCCTGGTTAAGCTGCTGTGCTGAGCATGGCAGAGGTGCAAGCCAAAGCCCATGCCTGGTCAGCTTGCAGCAGAAACCCAGGGCCTTCGAGGCCCAGGCCCAACAATGCCCAGGCCTAGCGGGGTGGGGGGTAGGCCCAGTGAGATAAGACCCAAATAAAGTCTCAGAAGGCCATAGTGAAAGGCAGATGGTATCATGCCGCATGCAACACCAGCAGCATGCACCCCCAGCATGTTTATTTGAAATCAGGGATTTATAAACTTTTGAGCAATGGGAGGGATTTTGAGAGTAAATATTTTTGATTTGCTGGGTTCAGGGGCTCAGGAGTACTTGTTTTGCAGGTAGTGGTACAATGCCTCATTTTAACATGGACCTATCACAAGAAGAATATAGTATCCCTAATATCCTAGGGATAAGGGGAAAATCACCAAGTACATTTGAAGGTCACTGCTGAAGATTAAGATCCATAACAGGTTGGAGTATTTCTAGGAATTCCCAGAAGCTTCCTGGACCAGTTTTGTTATCATGAAAGAGTCTGGCCTGTAATCTTCCCTGAGGGCTATGTGATGTTTCTTTCAATATCTGGGGCCACCCAGACCAGGGGAGACTTTTAAAACCTCACTGAGAAAAGGGAGTCTACCATCATAGATTGAGTGCAAACAAATGGCTATTCAGAGTTAGCAGACTTCAACCTAATTAAGCAAAACCCCACAGGTAAATCATCTGGGAAATCCTCAAGCAGAGAATTAAAGATGGAAAGTAGCTGGAATTTAATAGAAGGCTTTAGGACCCTGTACAGTGATATTCTAGATGGCTTGAAAAAAAGAAGCAGAAAATGAAAAGCTAAATGGCTTAGCTGAAATTACCCCCAAACCAATTATGATTGTTATCATTTTGGTATTTTATACTTTATTCTTAATAACTATAATGGCTCTCTGTAGTCGCTCAAAGAAAAAGTAGATACAATCCTTAGAAGGGAAATTAGAGAGACTTATAATTGAGAATAAAAACACTTAAACACAGACAAAAGGATTTAGACAAACCTTAGATTTATAAATAAAAATAAGAAAAATTCTCAGAAATAGACAGAGGATTTTAGATGAGAACCTACCATGCCAACACATAATGAAACTGAAAAGTTGTTAGAAAACCAGCCTTAGTATATCTTACTATACAAGACATACCAGAAGATAATAGGTACCCCCAAGGTTATTATGAATTTAAATGGCATCCTGTAGACATATTAGATTTAAGGAGATTTAAGGAAGCAATCATCTCCTATGGTATGCATTCATCTTCTGTTAAGCAAATGTTAAATTCATGGTCAACTCAAAACAGGATTATCCCCCAAGACTGGAAAGAATTGACACAAGAAGTACTGGAACCTGGGCTGTGATAATGGCTACCACGGTGGAAAGAGGAAGCAAAGGCAATAGAACAATGAAATCAGGCTAGAGGTATTGATATCTCTCAGAATCATTTGCTAGCTGAAGGTTAATATGCTGATTTACATAGGCAGTTTGAATTGGATGATCATACCTTGGAACCATGTCATCTAGCATTTTTAAATGCTTGGAATAAGTTTGAAGAATCAGGAAAGAAGTCTGATTCATGTACTAAAATTATACTAGGCCCAAAAGAAGCCTTCACTGATTGAAACTTTTGCTTTTCAAAATGCTAATTCAAAATGAAAAAGAATGATTAGACCTTTAAAGGTAATATTAACACAAGTAGAGGAATAGGTTAGAAATATGGCTGATATTGCATCTCATGTGATAGGAGGCATAGTCATATGAAGGCCCAATCATGCGTCTTCTAGATATGAGCCCTTGGTGTCTTCCAGATTTACCCTTCCATGATGGGATTTGAGTACCATTAACTGTATTGCTCCCAAGTGTTTCTTCATCAAAACTAACAAGCAATTTAAAATGCAAGGCCCAAAAGTAAAAAAGCAAAATGACTTGGGGCCTAACAGTAGTGGGTTTAGCAGGGGACAATTTACTGGTATATCACTTGGCATTATAGAAACCCACTTCTTTTGCCAAGGAGCCTCGCTTGATTTAGCATTTCAGTCTGATATTAGCCAAGAAATTTCTCTTCTTCTGTAACTTTCTTCAAGCTGACGTTAAGATGGAGATATAGGTGGCCCAGGAAGACTACAGGGCTAGTCAAAAGCTAGACAATGGGGCATCATCTAATTAGCGACCCAATTGAAGAGAGAGGAAGTCATCACATCGGCTGTACTGGATTACTTCAGCTTTCAGCAAGTCTAGAGTTCAGCTTGCAGTCCATAGCTGATCCCTGAATAGAGTTTGTAAGCCAGATGAAAATCTGCTGAGACAAATTAAGAATAGGGACAGAAGCTAAAAATTGTCTAGTAAGTGGGAAAACGAGGAATCCCAAGACCAAAGGAAAAACTCATCAGGGGTCTGTTTGAGCTATGCCAGATCCAGGTCTCATTACTTTTTGATTTCCTGAAACTCATATTAATTTTAGTTTACAAAAGTAAGTATATTAATATTATCATTGTATTAATATCCATAGTTTAGAAAAAGCAGTCAACAGGTGTCTACAAGACAGCAGGAGTAGGATTATACCATTAAGACCTACTAAAAGCTATGGATTTTTCAGAGAAATACATATTATACAGATGCTTTTAACATGATGAGAAGCACCTTTAAACCTATCTCCAGAAGACAACTAAAAGGAAATTAAAATCTCAAGCTTGTGACTGGATAATAAGCAGTCTGTGCTCCATCAGCTTATTAGAACTCTATTCATCAATGTTGTAACCCTGAACTTCTGAAATCTTATAACAACGTAAATACAACAATAGCAGAGAGGGAGGAGAAATCTAAAATATCTCTCATTTTTTTTCTTTTATTGATTCCTTTAGTAGCATGAATAAAGTGTGACAATACTTTGTAAACTAAAATCATGTGGTAACTACTGAGGGACAAGAAAAATGGGTTCATAACTTGGCATAACAGTTTTCAAAATAGCTGTTTTGTCATCAACAACTGTAATCTGGTACTATCTTCAACTGGATCTCATATAACAAAACTATGTCTATCTTTAGTTAATCACAGTATAATCTAGCATTAAAGTACATGAAATGGAAAATGTGTAGACATTGACCCAGGAAACAGAAAGAATCCCAAAACAGTGAGCAGGTACTAAAATCTGCCATGCAGATAAAATAAAAATTAATTATATTGGGAAACCTCTTTTTCCCAAAATTTATCTAGGTACTGTTTTCACTAATTTCTCATGAATGTAGATAATCATGATAATAAAAAATAACAATTAATTGACTGTTTAGGAAAAAATAAATTCATTCCTTATAACCTATATAAAATTAATTAAAAATTGTTACAAAATTAGCTTAGTTCTCTCATTCTTTATTATATGAAAACAATCTTTGTCTTTTATTATTTATATTCAGTAATTCTCTACTAGATAAATTCTAATCTCAATGAAAATTTGATTCAGCTCTTCAGTGGCTTTGCATAAAATAAAGCACACCTAAAGAATTCCCTGGGGATACTGCATCATCCTTTGTTAGAGTTTATTGCCTATTTGTAGCTTTGAAATTAATGTGTGTTCAGTAAGAAAACATTCTCAAATTTTTCCATAGTTAATCTTTTACACCAAAGTTTTTCCATATAAATTTTTATCTTTGAATTTCTCAGAGTGTATATTAAAAGATTCAACATGGGAGTGATAACTGTATAAACTACAGTCAGGGACTTATCAATAGGAAAGTTGAAGACAGATCTAACATACATGAAAATACAGAGAACAAAAAAGAGGACAACCACTATGATGTGGGAGCTGCAGGTAGACAGGGCTTTGTGCTTCCTTTCCTCACTATGAGTCTTAAGAGAGTTTAGAATAATCCCATAGGAGACTAGAAAAAGGATAAAGACTGTCATACAAATTGCTCCACCATTGGCAACCACAGTGAGGCCAACTAAGTAAGAGTCAGTACACACTAATTCTAATAATGGGTACGTGTCACAGATAAAGTGATCAATAATATTGGGGCCACAAAAAGGGAGGGTGTAAACAAAGATAACTTGAACCAAAGAGTGGGCAAAACCTCCAGCACAGGCTACACCAAATAGGAGAGTACAAACCTGACGATTCATGACAGACATATAACGCAGGGGTTTACAGATGGCCACATAGCGATCATAGGCCATAAAAACCAGAAGGAAGACCTCAGCACCACCAAATAAGTGCTCTACAAATAGCTGGCCTATGTAAGAAGAAACTGAAATTGTTCTTCTGTTGCAGATTAAGTCTATAAGCAACTTGGTTGAGAAGGCAGTGGAATAAATAGCATCCATGAGTGACAAACAGGCAAGGAAAAAAGTATATTGGGAAGCCCAGGGAAAGTCTAGCAATCACTGTCAACACAATGAGCAGGTTGCAGACCATTGTCACAATGTAGATGAATAAAAGCATGGCAAAAAATGCTTTTCTCACAGCAGGATCCCGAGTGAGACCTAGTAAGATAAAAACATTGTTGCTCTGTCCCATTTAATCTGTCCCAGTTAATTGGGAGTAGATCCAGGGGTAAGAACTAAAGATAATACCAGCCATGAAATTGTAATTGTGGCCAAGAATCATTTTATCAGGGACAACGTCTTTGTTCTCTTTATCTAGATGTAAATCCCAAGTGATTTTTTTAATTTTTATTTTTTATATTAATTAGTTTGTTTACTTTGTATCCCAGCTGTAGCCCCTCACTCATTCCCTCCCAATACCACTCTCCCGCCCTCATCTCCTCCCTAACCCTCCCTAAGTCCACTGATAAGGGAGGTCCTCCTCCCCTTCCATCTAACCCTATTTTATCAGGTCTCATAAGGACTGGCTGCAGTGTCCTCCTCTGTGGCCTAGCAAGGCTGCTCCTCCCCCCAGGGGTGGGAGGTCAAAGTGCCAGCCACTACATTCATGTCAAACACAGTCCCCATTCCCTTTACTAGGGTACCCACTTGGATACTGAACTGCCATGGGCTACATCTGAGCAGGGGTTCTAGGTTATATCCATACATGGTCCTTGGTTGGAGAAACAGTCTCAAAAAAGACCCTTGTGCCCAGATATATTTGGTCCTTTTGGAGCTCTTGTCCTCTCCAGGTCTTACTAACTCCCCCTTCTTTCATATGATTCCTTGCATTCTGCCCAAGTTTTGGTTATGAGTCTCAGCATCTGCTTTGCTACACTGCTAGGTAGAGTCTTTCAGTGGCCCTCTTTGGTAAGCTCCTATCCTATTTCTTGTTTTCTCCTACTAATATCTCCCATTTTTAACATGCCTTAAATTGTTTCCTTATATCATAACAACTTATATTCACATACCTTAAAACACCTACTTAGACCCTCTAATCATCCTTGCATTTACTAACTTTGAAACATCTTCCTAGACCCTCATTTTATTTACATCCTCATAACTTAAACTTTCATATCCTCAGACCTTACGTAAACTTTACATCTTTCTATCCAGTTATTCACAAAAGACACAGGCAATTAACATGAAGCCTGTAAGCAAGGCAAACCTGTTTGCCTTTCTAAATAAGATTTAGTACCTAGTAGTTCTTACTAGCAATGAATTGACCAATAAACTAACAGTGGATCTATTTGTCTGCTCTTCAGCTGAAAAACTACCATTACCTTAGCTTAGCTATCAATATGATCAGAGATCTCAGAAGGATAAATTATAATCTAAATAAATGTACCAATCAAAATGACAGAGACGACTAGTCAGTACACCACCTAGGCAGTTGTCCCTTGCTCCTGTGCTCTCATGACATCAGGAAGAGAGGCAGTCTGGCCATCAGGCACAAAAGATGAGAGACTGTTTCTGTGGGAAAAAGAATATGAGAGATTGATCTCATCTTGTCTTCAGCAATGTGAAACAATGACTCTTCAGATGTTTACAGTTTTGTCTACAGTTAGGGCTGGGTCTTACCGGTGGGCCAGTTGGGGCAGTTTTGGCCCAGTGGTTACTGTACCACAGTCCAGAGTTGAAGTCATCTATCATGCCCAAATTTTCTCGTAGACCTTGGGGAGCTACTGCGAGGATTTTGGGACTCTCTGTCATAATAAGCTTACATATGTTAAAATGCCATATTCCACAGATCTCTGACAAGCTTGAGGGCCAGCATATGAGTTACTCTTTGTCTATCTTTAGTTATCTGCTCAAATTGTATTATGTAAAACAAAACGTTTTAGAAATATGCTCTAATTCTGTCATATTCCTTAGATAAGTGTTTTAGGACTATATCCATTTCAAGTAGATCTACACAAGCAAACTTTGTAGTTACTCATCCTAGACTTAAAGTTGAAAACATAAACAAGAGACTAGGTAAGCTCAGTCTTGTAACAAACTTCAGTCATTAGTATAACTTTAAATATATTTCTGAACTAAAATCAAAGAAAAACTTTCAATCCAATACAGTTCATAGAGGGGCTGGCAAATCTTGCTGATCCTACCATATCATATTATTAAGACTGAATGGCAAAAAGCTTAAAGGACAAAAGTTTCACTTTGCACTAAATAGAGAACTGAACAGAGATCTTTAAGGTAGCCCTTAAAGACGACTGTAAGACCACAGCTCCACCTTCTTTATCCCTGAACTAACATGGCAGCTAGCCATGTGTTTTTACAGGCTGTGGCTGGCAATTTAAAATATAACCATTAGGTGTCGCTAATGACACTGGGGAGCATTTACAATTTCCCATAACCAAGTTTTAACATTGTAATCAAATAAGTTTTAGAACCAACTGCATAATAGAACAGTATAAAACAATTTTAAAACTGTACTTGAACTCTTCTGGCCACACCAAACCTATCAGCAAGAAACAGCATTAATCCATTCACACAGGAACTGGCAGTCAGGCACACACTTCAAGTCAGCCTGTTAATCTGAATAGACCTTCACAAACCAGAGCTGAATCACACATAAAGCATGCTGCAAAAACACAAACCTGTAATATATATAATCCATAGAGACATTATTATAAAATACCTGATTATTATAAAACTTTAAAATGTGTCATAGCCTTAAACATATTTTTAGAAGAAATCTGTTTTTGCAATATCAAAATAAAGTACCATTTTTAGGAATACCAATTTAAAATAATACTTGTCTTCTTAGTCTAAAAGGAGATAGGATGATAAATAGAATTCATCATGACTAAGAGGCTCTGTAATTTTTTTCTGCCCTACACCATACCATGTGGCAATTTCAAGATGGCAGAGTCACATCACATGACGGGCCACATGGTTGCTTTTTAAAAACATCTGTGCTTCTAGGCACACATACATTTGTTCTAGACAAGAGTTTGAATTTAACCTTTAATCATATCCAATAACTGTTAATCTGTAACCAAAGCGTACAGATCATGTTACCCATTTATGATCAGGCAGAATAAACATGTAATGGCCATACATACATTTAAACAGACAGACACACTATTTTTAACTCCATCCAGCTGTAATTTCAAGCACTTTGGTATCTCTTAAATCTACAAGGGAGTTTGGGATTTGCTGGCAGTGTGTCCAGGGGTGTCACACGATACAGCCATCCCCTGGCATGCCTCACCGTCTCTGCCCTCTCATGTTGACCCCGGAAGAGTAGTAGGCACCACCTCATGGAAGTTTACCATTGCCATTTTCCCCCCCAGAAGGCAGGCTTGCACAAGTGGAGCTCTTCTAAGCAGTGAGAACTCCCTCCCTCTGCCTTCCAGGTGGAAATGGGCCAATCAACCTGGGAGAGCTCCCTCTGCCCACCCAGCTCTTGGTTGTTCTCTACCTGTCCCGCCCTGAGGCATGCTCTGACCAATGATCAGAAGTGCCCCAGCTTGTAGTGGTGGGATCATGGGGCAGGCAAAGTCACTGTGGTGCACAGCCAGTTGGTCAGCAGCCTACTGAGACCACCATAAGCAAACAAAACCATAAAAGAACAACACAAGAAAACAATGTACTGGTACAACACTGGCAAAGTGAACAGAAGAAGAAAAAACAAAACAAAACTCAGAATAGTGGTCTGTCTCTCAATGGGCCCTCCAACCTGTTCCATTAGGAGTAGCCTGCCCCGAAATCAGGCTCCACCCAATTACACCAGAGCTTGGAAAGGTAGCATGTCATTCCACTAGACCAGAAATTAAAGCAGTTGCAGAGGCGACAAGCCTGGGGTTCTGCATATTATAGCCATACTGTGACTGAGGCCTCCTCGCCTCTGTCACCAGAGCCCATTGAGCATGGCTCGAGCCTTTGATCCTTTTTTAAAAATATGGCCTAAGTTTAGTGAGTTCACTGAAGATTCTAAAGCCTTTACCGTTTCTTCACAAAACCCTTTCCTCTAATTTTCACAATGTCATTTCATAATGCTTTCCTGCTTGTCATGGAGAGACTACATTTGTGTAAATATTGTGCTTCCAGGCCCTTTAACTTTAGACTGAAGTGTGGTTGATAAATCCAGTAATGCTCCATTGAAGAAAAATGATTTTCCCTTTCCCAGCAGGTATTAAGTGAAAACAGCTTTTGGGTTAGAGGTGGGATTTTGTATCTACTTTCTCTTATTGGTGCTGGGATTTTGTCTGAGTTGAACTTGTGTAGGTCTTGTGCATGCTGGGCACCTCCATAGTACAATCTAGAGACGAAAAAAAAAAAGGTAAAGAAAGACAGATAATAGAGTCTTGTATTTCCAATAAGACACTATTGATAATATTATCCTATGCCTAGAATTATTGTTCATTAACTGCTGACAGTCCTTGAAAAAGTGTAAGAAAACTGAAGCTGTGTAAAATAAAATAGAAAGTAGTTAGAAAATTGATTACTTACTGTGTTGATATAAGCTTTGAGGAAATATATGCATTCAAAATCACACCTAGCATTTTGGAGTGGGCCACTACTGATCAATGTGCCATTCACTGAGATGGAATTTAGTGGAGAGAGACAAATAGGTTACAGAAGAAAGAAAAGTAGACAGGTAATAGGTAGGTTTGGAACTATTATTAAGTTTTAGATACCCAAGATGTTCAGTTGACACTGGGCCTTAAGAATATTGTCTGAGGCAGTTCCTGTTTCCCTTTACTAGGGTACCCACTTGGATACTGAGCTGCCATGGGCTCCATCTGAGCAGGGGTTCTAGGTTATATCCATGAATGGTCCTTGGTTGGAGTATCAGTCTCAGAAAAGACCCCTGTGCCCAGATATTTTGGTTCTGTTGCTACCCTTGTCTCTGACATGAACTCAGTGTCTAGCTCTTTGACTGCCACCCTTGGATGGGGGAGCAGCCTTGCCAGGCCACAGTGGAGGACAATGCAGCCAATTCAGATGAGACTGGATAAGCTAGGGTCTGATGGAAGGGGAGGAGGACCCCCTTATCAGTGGACTTGGAGAGGAGCATAGGAGGAGATGAGGGAGAGAGGGTTGGATTGGGAGGGGAGGAGGGAGAGGACTACAGCGGGGATACAAAGTGAATAAACTATAAATAATATAAAAAATAAAAATTAAAAAAGAATATTGTTTGGGTTTCCTAAATACATGAGAATCATCAATATATGGATGACAACAATGCAATGGGGATAACTGATATAACCAAGAAGTGTGTGAACTATAAAAAATAAATGCAGCATTACCTGTAATCCCAGCACTCTTGGAGGCAGAGGCAGGAGGATCTCTGTGAGTTTGAAGCCAGCCTGTTCTACAAAGTGAGTCCAGGACAGCCAAGGATATACTGAGAAATCCTGGCTCAAAAGAGAGAGAGAGAGAGAGAGAAGGAAAGAAGGAAGGAAAGAAGGGAGGAAGGGAAGGAAGGAGAGAGAGAGGGAGCAGGGAAGGAAGGAAGAAAGAAAAAAGACAGAAAGAAAGGAAGGAAGGAAGAAAGAAGGAAGGAAAGAAAGGAGGGAGGGAGAAGTACAGGGCAAGGGTCCATGTAGTGTGAACACTCCAAAGTAAGTGAGGTGCCATAGAGATGGTAGGTTAACCTGGTCAATGCAGTATCTTTGGAAGACTAGATTTTAGAAAACAAGGGGTTTAAACAAGAGAATATTCATTGTATGCGTTTTGCAGAATTGAATTATAGCAATCACTGAAAAATAGTTGTCTTAGAAACATTGTTGAGAATTTTGTACGAAATGGAGAGGTTCAAGTCTGTGTGGTAAGGAGGCTGGAAGTGCAGGGTTGAAAAGGATGACTTTGGAATATTTTGCATGAAAGAAAACTTTAGGTTCTCTAAATGATGTTAATAAAGAACCAGGGAGCTAGGGTGGTGGGGGCGGGGAAGGGGTTGATGATGAGAAGAGTTCATCAAAGGAGAAAAAGGATATAGCATAGCAGACTCAAATCACCAGGGGGTGCTGCTGCTTACTGTTGTCGTTGCTGCTGCTGTTATTTTTTGCTGCAAAATCATGGGAGAAATGATTGGTGAGGAACACAATAAAGTTTTCTTTTTTCTTTTTCTCTTTCTTTCTTTCTTTCTTTCTTTCTTTCTTTCTTTCTTTCTTTCTTTTTTTTTTTTTTACATAGCGAAAGCACAAAGGATTCTTGTCACTGAAATTCTGTTTTGTCTCTGAACAGGTGACATTAAATGCTGAGACTCAGTGGGGAGATAGAGGGAAAAGCTTAACTCCTCATTTATCCTGCTTATTATACTGGCAGATTACTTGTGTTGCCTTTCATCCTCTCGTTTCCCTATATTATAATACAGTGTTCGATGTTATTTATGAGTTGTTGTCCAGACCTAAAGGCAGACGTGGCGAATTACAATCAGAACTACTACTCCCAGAGTGCAGTATGGGTCCTGGGAAGTACGGAATGTTGCGAACGTCTCAAGTCCCGCCCTGTAGCCTGCTCCCATTGGAGGAGAGCTCACGTTCCCAGGAGGCCACGCGTAGGCGGGGCGCTGTACACGGAAGCTTGTGGCGTCAGGTCCCATACATCTCTGGTTTCGGGCAGTGGGCGACTCTAGGAGGACCTGCGTCCCTTGATCACAAGCCCGATTGCACACTAGAGGGTAACTGGACAGGTAAATGGAGTGGGGCATTTTCTGCAGGAGGTGAGGAGACACTTGAGAGATAGAGAGACAGAGGAGGTGTAAACTAGAAGGTGCTAGGGTGGAGCAAAAGGTAAGGCAAGGGTGATTTTGATTTCTCTGTTGTCTACAGTTCTGATTGTTAAGCAGTTGCAGTTTGGAAAAAGTGTATTTCACAGTGCTGAAGAGGTCTTGGGTTAATGTCAGAACGCGTCATTTAGGTTGACATTACAAGATGGGAAAATACTAAGTTTCTCTCACTCGCCTTCTGCAGACTTTTCTGTAGCCAAAAAATCTCTTTCACCCATGTTCACCGACATCACTCTTTGCTTCATATTTTTCTTCTGTCTGTCCAAGCGTCAGTGTGAGATCCTAACCCCCATACACTCTTACCAGTATTAATTGACCTTTCTCTTTTTAAGTTATAGTAGGTAGCAGATCTCCTTTTAAACCTATTTTTTGAGCGTGTTACTGTCTTTTTATTGACGGCCAATATTTACCAAATTGATCATATACATCATTCTTTGGTAATTATAGCTCTGAATCTCATAACCAATGAACTGTCAAGTCTTTTTCTTTAGATTTTATTCATCACACTCAATAATTTGCATCACCATTCTCTTTGGGAAATTTCTTTCCCTTTGAATAGCTATGGCTGGAAGCAATGTAAATTAAAATATTTATTAAAGAATGAATACATACTAGGTGCTCCTTTGAGTGCATGGGACACATTGGTAGCAAACAAGGAATAGGAGGTGACTAATATGGGAAATTACATGTTTGGGGAACAGAAATAAATAGGAATAATAAATCAATATGGTGGTATATGTTGGTTAAGGAAAAACTTAAAAGGTAGTTTGCCTGACAGAATAAAATCCTGTCCTGAGAAATTGAGAGGGATTGGGTTGAACTTCAGATCATTTTCCAGAAACAGTATTTGTGATAGCAACAAGAGTAATCTTGGTCTGTAGCCTGACTTGTCATAACCCCTCTCTCCTTTATAATTTTTCTATCTGTTCCAAGGTTATTGCATCACAATTTGTGGTTTTTCTGCCATTGATTTATTTCCTGCTATATTTCAGAGTAAAGAATTGGTGACTGGATAACTACCAATGAACAGTCTTACCTGAATTAGGGAGAGAGTTGGGTAGTAAAAAAAAAAGAAAGAAAGAAAGAAGGAATTAAGAAAAGAAGGAAGGAAGGAAGGAAGAAAAAGAAAGAAAGAAAGAAAGAAAGAAAGAAAGAAAGAAAGAAAGAAA
>NW_026596452.1:45559-70559 GCF_907164565.1 Psammomys obesus
AGAAAGAAAGAAAGAAAGAAAGAAAGAAAGAAAGAAAGAAAGAAAGACTCTTCTTGCCAGGTTCTATAGAACATAAAGTTATCTGCTAGAATTTTAAGTGTACCCAGTGTTCACTTAACTGTTCAATTAATATTCTTCATCAGATATTGTGCTGAGAATTGGGAAGATAAAGTAAAGCAAACACTTTGACCTCTCTTTTAAGAAGAAATGTTAACAGTATGCAGAGGAAAATGATGATAGATTGGTACATAGTAATTCCTTGTCTTCGTTCAAGATTAGAATCACATAATCTTATCAAATTTGAATAACTGTGGTTATTCTTAAAGTATTCATTATTTACACCGTATTGTGTTTATTTATTTCTCCCTTTGTATTATAATTCCCTTTAGTATAGGAGTCCTCTCTTCCTGAGTTTCATATCTCCATTGTCTACTGCTTTGGCTGTCACATCCAGGCTAGACTTGAACTCACTATATTGCTAAGACTTACCCTGAACTCTTCATAGTCTGGTTCTATTTCTAAGTGCTCATATCACAGGTGTGCACAACCACATCCAACTACAACAAGCTTTTCTAAGTTCAAACCATACAAGATTGCCTCATAGCTATAAGGATAGGTCTCTAATACCACTGAGGAAAAAGATGAAGTAGCTGGTTTATAGAAATAGGAGAGGCAAATTGGAGGGATGTAAATTATGTGGAAAGCAGAAAATAGGATTGACTTGAGAAAACTGAGTATTTTTAATTGTGTTAATTGTGTTTTCCATAAAGTTATGTTGAAGTCCTGGCTTCTCATACCTGTGTGTAGTACCTTAAAGCATATAGGGCTTTATAAATATAGTTAAGATGTGGTCATATTGGAGTAGAGGGGACATGACTAATATGACTGGTGTCATGAGGATAGAAGAGACACAGAAACAATGTTATGTGAAGAAAAGAGAGCACCATGTGACTAGAGAGGCAAATTTAAAGTGCTACTGCTGCAAGCCAAAAAATTGCTAGCAAACTACCAGAAGCTAGAAGGGACTAAAGATTCTTCCCTACAGATTTCGTAGGGAACATAGATCCACCAACATCTTGATTTTTGCCCTCTGTCCTTTTAAGCTTTGAGGAAATAAATTTCTGTCAGTGGTTACCCATCTTTTCTTGTAATTTTTATGGCTGCCACAGAAAACTAATTTAGAATTCTCAGCAAGATCTAAGTAGAATTTAGATAATGGCTATTAGCCTAAATGAGAAATGTTTAAGATAATTGGGAGAAATAGTGTTGATGAAAATTTGATACTTCCATTACGGTTTTTGTTGTTTGTTGCTTCTCTGCATTTTGTTTCTATGCTTTTTCTTTCTGAATGTTATTTTATACAGCATTTCGTGGTTTATTAGACAATCATATAGTGCTGATTATAGCAGAGCTAGGTTTCCTTATTTCAAATAGAGTAAGAGTTTTTTATGCTACAGTTGTTTCTGTTACCTCAACACTCATCAACTCATCAGTATGTTACACATTTAGCTGGGAAAGAGTTACAGTGTGGTCAATCAAGATTTGACTATATGTAGATTTTTTTTTTCAGTAATACAGGACAGAGTGAAAAGATTCCTATCGGTGACATATCAAAAGAAAATCAGGTTTCTTTTACTATATATACAATGTGTAGCAGTATACATTTTATTTAGGAACTATTTTCATTGAGAGGAAAAAAAAACCTACACTACTTCTCTATAACTTATATCCACTATTGCCAATTTTACTCTGAATAATGTGCTCTCTATTTCAATACATATACACTTTCCATTAATTAAAAAAATGTTTCACATTCCCCTTCTCTTTTTCTTAACTATCTTTCCTCAATTCATCCTTAATATGACATAATCTCCAGATTTCTCACATGTAGACTCTCCCTTCTCTCCAGTCTTGAGATACACAGAATTGAATACAGTGTTCTCTGTACAGTTTAGACAGTACAGCATGAAATAGTAATAGGACTTAAGGGGAGCAAATTATTCTATTTTTAAACACAATTTAGGATTATTTAGGTATTTTAAAGTTACCTCATGCCCTTGGTTCATAATGAATTTACAGTTGATGAAAACAATCTTTTTTTGTATTGTTGCAAAACTTAGTTTTCTTCTTAAAGTTGTAGAGTAACCAAGGTTACTACTTTATCTTTCTGACTGGCTACCATTTGAATTCTTTGTATCTTTTTGTGCTTTTGTTTGCTTGACTATATGTCTCTTTGACCCTATGCAATAGCTTCCTTCCTTATAAAATTAAAGTCCCTATTTTCTAGACCTCAAGTTTTCTTTCCCTTTGGCCTCTGAACTACATTTTCCCAGTTGATCCTCTTAAGTTTTCATGAGTCTCTACTCATTTATCTTTCTCTCAGTTGTTGGTTGTATCTTTGCTTTTATCATTGACCCTATTCTTTTATATGCAATGTGTCTTCTATGAATTATCTTTTCTATGTTAAGTCGACATGAATTCATCTGTGATAAAGGGGTATAGAATCAGTCGCTGAGAGAATTTAATATTTAGTGAGTTATGGGAGAAAAAGTCATTAAGAAAAAATGCCAAAGAAGCCAACTACATAAGAATGAGAATTAGCATGTTGATGGCTCTTGAGAGTGAAAGTAAGGTAATAATAATAAAAAATAATAAAAAGTAATCACTATTTTATAGCATAGAGGGAGGCTGTTGGTGATTTTAGGAGGCACTGTATTTTTGATTGTCAAAAGCCAGAGTATAGTAAGTTGAGGGGTTAAAAGAAGGCAGAGAAGCAAAGATAATATATAAACAAAAGTCTAAGAAATAGAATAATAATGGTAAAGTGATAATATTTGGTCAAGGGAGGCTTTGAGAGCAAGGGAGATAAAAAGTATAAAACATTGGTTTGGAAACTGTAACTTCCTACATGTTTGTACAGAGGAGTCTGGAAAGAATACTGCTGATGACATAACCCCAGGGAACAAATTTATTTAGGCAATAGGAATGAAAAAGATCCTACTAGAAGATCAGTTGAAAAGACAGATGAATGCTTTTTACTCTGTACTATCATTCAGTGCTGAAATTCCAATCATGATTCAGCGGGTTCTCTGACCCCAAGTACTTCATAGTTTTCTACTTTGTATATTGGAGTATGGTTATGTGAATTATTTTCTTCTAAGCTTATCCAGGCTAAATTATTTAACTACAATTTTCAGAACCTGACCTCTGGCTTAAAAGTCAGATTTTAAGATATTATGTCAAGTGACTCATTCTGTCACCTATCATGATTCATAGTCTCACTATAGTATGAGAACCATTGATTTACTTGGTTAAATTATATTGCATTAAAGAGTTAATTTGTTGATTTCTATAGCTTAAAACTTAAAACAGGGGAACCTGGCTTGTTGTATGAGGAAAAATAAGCATATTCATATCCAAATATCAGGAAAGTAATTTTGAACTCATGCTCTATTGTTTTGATAACAGTTTGTTTATGAAAGTCCTACCATAAATCATAAAACAACTCTTCTCCTGTGGAAGGTTTAGGTTAATTTCATTTAATTGCTTTTGTGGATAATGCCTTTACTTTAGAGGTAATTATCATATAGGCATAAATCGTATGATATATACATTATTGGTTCTATGCAGCTATGTGGGTTCAAGAATCACACTGTCTGGGTTTAAATCATCAAATTACTTTAGCTCTGCAAATTTGGGGAAAAGTGTTAAGGAGTCAGTGACACACACACACACACACACACACATAAATTAATAGCATCATAACTGGTATAATCCTATTGAGTTATTGAGTTTTGGAGATTAAATGAGTTAATTATAAAGTACTTAAACTAGTATCACCTGTTACAAGGTGAGTATTTAATAAATATGGGTTGTTGTTCTTGTTAACAGTGATCTTTGTGAATCCAGAGTCTAGTTTCTGCTAAACTGTTTCCCTAGGATAAACTTTCAAGATGAGATTATTTTATTAAACTGCGGTGGCATCTTTATGTCACTTTGCTATCTGTGACCAATGCTTTCAAAAGAGTATCAGTTTCTGCTATATAATTTATAAATATAGCCTGTGTGTACACTGTTTTGTAACTATAAGCAGTTTAGTCATAAGATTGTAGAAGACCTTAAGGTTGTTCCCTTTATTTTCCTTATTGATGAGGATGAAGCCCAGGTCTACAAGCATATTAAGCATACTTTATACCACTGAGCTATGCCCCCACTTCCTATTGTCTTCATTAATTTTTATACTATAATGACTTGTACAATACTATCTCTAGATGGATGTAGATAAATGATAGGTTTGCTTTTGAAATTTCATGCCTAAGTAATATTCTAAATCTGTCTTTTTTTTTTTTTTACTTTTAATAGATTGAAGTCATGGCCATTCTTTTTGCTGTTGTTGCCAGGGGAACCACTATCCTTGCCAAACATGCTTGGTGTGGAGGAAACTTCCTGGAGGTGACAGAGCAGATTCTGGCTAAGATACCTTCTGAAAATAATAAACTAACTTACTCACATGGCAAGTGAGTTCTGGTCTGCATGTGGTAGAGGGAAGGAATTTTAGTGTAATCAAACACTGGAAAACAAGCTTTTAGATAGACTAATTTGACAAAACTTGACTAGTTTGGAATCTGGTGCTAAGCTAGGCATGGTGGTAGCTCATGCCTCTAATCCTGCTACTAGATCCCACTGTGAGTTGAAGGCCAGCCTAAACCAGAGTGAAACCCTATCTCAAAACAATATAAGGTCTGGCTTTGTTACTTATTAACTTAACCTGTGATTATTTCATTTTATCATAAGAAATGATATATTAAATAAAAATATGGGAATGTTATGTATATAAATGGCTTTACTGTAGAGTTCTAAGATATGTGAAATGAAAAAGATAATAAACAGTATTTCCTTTTTTATTCTTTTAGTAAATATTAACACAGTACTTAGCTATTGATATGTACTTTTCCTGGTGAAAGTGATATAACAAGAAATGTATTTGCCTTCATAAAGATTATAGTTTAATGAGGCAATCTGTAGAAAAGTATAATAGAAACTGAAATATTGGCATTCTAGTTAGAAGAAACATCAAGCAGGCTGTTAAGTAGTGATGCAATCATATTTATGGAATTAAAAGTCATTCTCTGTGACTAGTACTCAGCATGATGGTGATAAAACTCAAGATATGGGTAGCAGAAAGTCATGTGTGGCTTCATAGGACATATTAAGAGTTTAGACTTAACTGTAGGCAGTGAAAAGGTACTGAAGATTTTTACGGCATGATGGCTTTTGCTCTAGAAAGATACTATGGTGGCATATTAGGCTATAGATGGAAAATCCTAGTAATCTTGTGAAAAAGTACCTTAACTTTCCTCATTGATTCTTACAATATTTTATTATTTGATCCTTATTGTTTCACTTCTTTTTTGTTTCTTTGGTTTTGGGGGTTTGAGGGTTTTTGTTTTGTTTTTTGTTGTTGTTTTGGTTTGGTTTGGTTTTTCAAGACAGTTTCTCTAAGTAGCCTTGACTATCCTGGAATTGCTTTGTAGACCAGGATGACCTTGAATTCACAGAGATCCTCCTGCCTCTGCCTCCTGTGTGCTGGGATTAAAGGTGTGTTCCACCATGCTCAACTGCCTTTATAGGGTTAAGCACTTTTACAAGTTAGTTAAAGCTACTGTGAGAAAGACACTGAGATACAAAATTGATGTATATGAAAACAGTCCAAAGAAATGAGTGGTTCAGAGCTAGTGGGTTGACTCTGCTATCAATACCTTCCAACTTTGGCCAAGACAGCTTCTTTTATTGTTATTATTATGTCCCAGTGATTTTTCTGGTGTTTTTAAAGGCAGGGGTCAGAAGTGTCCTTGCATTTTGTGGCTTCAAGTTTGTAATTGTATTTTTTTCCTCCTCAGTGTATAGTCATGTAGCTTAACTAGGTAGAAGGGAAGCTAGGAACTTCCACATTGTCTCTGTGGCCATTGGGTTAAATAAAGCCCTTACTCCAGAAGAATTTATTATAATTCAGCAGAGGATGATTTTCCGTCTTCCATTTACTTCTCTAACCATCCAAATATCATTGCTTACTAACAGTGATCAAATAACTACTTCAAAATAATTTGGAATGGGGTAGTGATTCATTTTTCTTGGAGAAACTTCTCATCTTCTCAACCAGTCTTCTATTTTTATTCTCCAGTAAGTTATTCCTATATGTTATTGTTTTGGCCATACACAAAATTAATGTCAGAGAGTGTGTCATCTTTGGGAACTTACAGGTTTTATAGTCTACATCTTACAGTTTTGGTTTGGGGGCCCAGATATTATAATAGGAATTAAATAATTTCAGTGTCTTGTGAGTATGGCTTTATATTTTCTTCAAAACACTTTATGTTTACAATGTATGTGTTTCTAATCAGTGCCTATGAAAAAAAGGAATTCTTTTAAGGAGAGGAAGGAAATATATCTTCTATTAATATTGTTAGAGCCAGAAATTAGTAACATACATATATCTAGCTTCAAGGGAAGCTAGGAATTATTATTACAATGTAAGTTTTAGTAGAAGAAAATATTTTATACATACTGTGATCTCTACCCAAATCTTCATCTGATACTCCTGTGTTTGTTAGGTGAGATTTAATTACTGATTTTTTTTCTTTTTAACCTTCTACCCTAATTTTAGTCATGTAATCATGTTTGTCATCTCAGTAAGATAACTTATACTTCTGTATACCAAAATAAGAACATCAACTTTATATATGTGGAATATTTTCACTGGATATTCCGCTAGCTAAACCTAAAACTTCAGAGTTATACTTCATTTCTTCACCAAAGATTTACTTTTCTTTAACAAGTTTCTCAGCCCATTCCTTCTCTATCTCCATTTTATCTTCAGTGACCTTGTCCCCTACTACTTCAGTCCCCGATTTTGCTTTCCACCCACACTTAATTTACTATTCAGTGCTAATTTCTTTGTTTCTTTATAAAATTTGTAATAGTTCTCACCATTTACTGGAGTATAGTTACAATACTTGTTTTTAAAAATCTGTTCTGAAAGACAAAAGCAGGTTTTTAAAATTTTAAATGTGATAGACACTAGCATGTATAGGACTAGAGTTCATGTAGTGTATTCCATATTGAATTTGGACATTATAAAATGTAATAAATTACCTGCCCCAGGCAAAAAAAAAAAGTTTTCAAATTTTGTCCTCAAGGCAGTGTACAATGCAGTTTAAAAAATTTTGTATAATCCAGTATTTACTTTTCCACTGTCATCTGTTTAGGGAATTACTCTTTTCATCTATGTTCTGTACTTTTGTCATATAAACAGATTTTACTCTTCTATATCTATTATGTGCTCTTTTATCTCCACATGCTTACACTGACTAATTTTGCTCTTTTGTATACCCTTTGCTGATTCTTTGAATTGCTCTTATTTATTCTTTAGAATTCAGATCATATATCACTCTTACCCTTTGGTAAATGTCTATTACCTGCTTCCTATGTGTCCCCAGAGTACCATATACTACCCTCAATTTCCTTATCAACTTTTTTGCCTTCTTGCATTGGAATTCCTTGTACTATGATCTCAAAAATGATGGCTTTACATTCTGTGTCCATATTGTCTTGCACTGACTTGATCAAAGCACATACTCAAATGTTATTGTTGAGAATTTGGTAGCAAAGGTGTTTCTATTTGCCAAGTAAAAAATAAACAAAAACCAAAATATCTGGCCCACTGGGGATTAATCTCTCCTTTAGTCCTTAAGAATCCAGTTATGCTTTTGTAGCTAACATTTTAATGGTTGATGCATGTTATTATATTTAGGAAAGAGAGCTTCTTTTCATGTTTTATTCATTCATGTCAGTTTAACCAGAGATAGAAATTTATTGGGGAGGGAAAGATGAAAATGGATTGTATTTGTAATTAATATAGAGAAATTTGACATACTGAAATGGCTTATATATAGCTAGATCTTAGAAGTGAAATAAATGATGCTTAACACCACAATAAGTTTTATGTCTTTTATTCTACAGTTATTTATTTCATTACATCTGCCAAGACAGGATTGTGTATCTTTGTATCACTGATGATGTAAGTAACTTGAAGATATATTGCTATTTCACTATGTATACTAATACAGTCAATTCTTATCTATACCTACGGTGGGTAATGGTGATACAAAATTTGTAGCTGGAAATTTTTTCTTCACTTTGCATTTGTTATAAAGAGCACATTATGACAAAGTTTGATAATTTAATATGTATAATTATCAGTTTTGATAGTTTTTGGTTAATCTCTGAACCTTTATCAACTTAAAGTATGTTGAAATTGGCATTTAAGATTTTTGTTTTGTTTTTAAATCTGTTTTTTTTTAAGTTATTTTTCAATCCATCCTGACTGCAGTTTCCCCTTCCTCCACTCTTCTCAGTCTTCCCACTAACTCTTCCCAGGGTCCCCTCCCCACCTCCCTGATCCCCATATTCACTTCTCCTTCATTTCCCCCCAGAAAAGAGCAAGCCTCTCAGGGATGTCAGCTGAACACAGCATAACAAGATACACTAAGGTTAGGTACAAACCCTCATATCAAAGCTGGGCAAGGAAAGCCAATAGGAAGAAAAGGCTCCCTAGAGCAGATGAAAGAGTCAGAAACACCCTACTCCCACTGTTAGGAGTCCCACAGAACCAACTGGTTAACAACCAGAACATATATGCAGAGGACATAGTGTAGACCCATACAGACTACTGGATTGCTGCTTCCGTGTCTGTGAACCCCCATGGGCCGTGTTCTGGTGTCCTCAACCCCTTTGGCTCTTACAATTCTTTCTTTCCCTCTTCTGTGGAGTTCTCCAAGCTCCAAAGGAGGGACCCAGTAAAGAGCTCCAATTTGGGCTCTTTCTCCACCTAATGAATATGATTGTTATTAAAGTTTTTCAAAATGTTGAAATTGCTAAGGAGCATACATAGTCTGGACCTAGGACCCTAGACATATGGGGCCAATGGGTGGCTTGGTCTTTATGTGGGTCCCCTGGCTAGTGGAGGTGGGGAATGTTTCTAAAATGGACTATTGCCTGCTTTTGGTTCACTTCCCCCTTGCAAGGCTGCCTTGCCTGGCATCAGTGTATGAGAATATGTTCAGTCCTGATGTGATTTAATGTGCTAGGGAGAGTTGATATGGGGGGAGATGGGCTTCCCTTTCGGGGAGGAAAGGGAGAGGAGAAGGAGGAAGTAAGGGCAAGGGGAGGACTGGGAAGAGAGGTGGGAGGGATGTAAAGTAAATAAATTGGAATAAAAAATAATAATTTAAAATGTTGAAATTGAATATTAAATTAATTACTTCATTCAGGCAATAGTTCAAAATTTTTTCTTTTTTAATTTTACTTTTATTTTTTATATTAATTACAGTTTATTCACTCTGTATCCGAGCTGAAGCCCCATCTCTCATTCCCGCCCAATCCCACCCTCCCTCCCTCATCTCCTTCCATGACCTTCTACAAGTCCACTAATAAGGGAGGTCCTCTTCCCCTTCCATCTGACCCTAGCCTATCATGTCTCATCAGGACTGGCTGCATTTTCTTCCTCTGTGGACTGGTAATGCTGCTCCCCCATTAGGGGGAGGTAATCAAAGAGCCAGCCACTGAGTTCATGTCAGAGACAGTCCCTGTTCCCCTTACTAGGGTACCCACTTGGACACTGAGCTGCCATGGACTACATCTGTTCAGGGGTTCTAGGTTATCTCCATGCATGGTCCTTGGTTGGAGTATTAGTCTCCAACCAAGACCCCTGGGTTCAGATTTTTTGGTTCTGTTGTTCTCCTTGTCGAGCTCCTGTCTTCTCCAGGGCTTTGTACCTCTCCCTTCTTTCATGAGATTCCCTGCATTCTGCCCAAAGATTGGCTATGGGTCTCAGCATCTAATTTTATACTCTGCCAGGTAGAGTCTTTCAGAGGCCCTCTGTGGTAGTCCCCCTGTCCTGTTTCCTGTTTTCTCTCTCTTCCGATGTCCATTCAGTTTACCTATATGAGTGAGGATTGATCATCTTATCCAGGCTTCTCCTTCTTGGTTAGCTTCTTTAGGTATACAGATTTTGCATATTTATCCTGTATTATATGTCTAATATCCACTTAAGAGTGAATATATACCATATGTGTCTTCTGGGATACCTCACTCAGGATGATCTTTTTTAGATCTCACCATTTACCAGCAAATTTCATAATTTCCTTGTTTTTAATTGCTGATGAGTATTCCATTGTGTAAATGTACCACAATTTCTGTATCCATTCCGCAGTTGAGGGGCATCTGGATTGTTTCCAGTTTCTGGCTATTATGAATAAAGCTACTACAAACATGGTTGAGCAAATGTCCTTTTTGTGTACTTGAGCATCTTTTGGACATATGCCTAGGAGTGGTAGGCTGGATCTTGAGGAAGCACTATTCCTAACTGTCTGAGAATGTGCCAGATTGATTTCCAAAGTGATTGTACTAGTTTACATTCCTACCAGCAATGGATGAGGGTTCCCCTTTCTTAACATCCTCTGCAGCATGTATTGTCACTTGAGTTTTTGATCTTAGCCATTCTGATGGGTGTAAGGTGAAATCTCAGGGTCATTTTGATTTGTATTTACCTAATGACTAAGGATGTTGAACATTTCTTTAAGTGTTTTTCTGCCATTCAATATTCTTCTACAGAGAATTCTCTTTAGCTCTGTACCCAGTTTTTAGTTGGATTACTTGTTTTGTTGCTTTTTAACTTCTTGAGTTCTTTATAAATTCTGGATATCAGCCCTCTGTCAGATATAGGATTGGTGAAGATCCTTTCCTGGTCTGTAGGCTGTCATTTTTTTCTGATGATAGTGTCCTTTGCTTTACAGAAGCTTTTCAGTTTCATGAGATCCCATTTATTGATTGTTGCTCTTAGAGCCTGTGCTCTTGGTGTTCTGTTCAAGAAGTTGTCTCCTGTGCCAATGAGTTCTAGGCTCTTCCCCACTTTTTGTTCTAACTGATTTAGTGTTTCTGGTTTTATGTTGAGGTCTTTGATCCACTTGGACTTTAATTTTGTGCAAGGTAATAAATGTGAATCTATATGCAATTATTCTACATGTAGACATCCAGTTAGAACAGCACCATTTGTTGACGATGCTGTCCTTTTTCCATTGAATGGTTTTGGCTTCTTTGTCAAAAATCAAGGATTCATAGGTGTGTGGGTTTATTTCTGGGTCTTTTTTCCATTTTATGATTTGGCTTCTTTGTCACAAATTGAGTGTCTGTAGGTGTGCAGGTTTATATCTGTGCCTTCAATGATATTGATGCACCATTCTGTTTCTATGCTAGTAATACATAGTTTTTGTTACTATTTCTCTGTAGTACAGCTTGAGATCAGGGATGGAGATACCTACAGATAATCTGTTGTACAGGATAGTTTTGGCAATTCTGGGTTTTTAGTTTTTCCATTTGAAGTTGAAATTGTTCTTTCAAGGTCTGTAAAGAATTGTTTTGGTATTTTGATGGGAACTGCATTGAATCTGTAGATTGTGTTTGGCAGGATGGCCATTTTCATATGTTAATCTTACAGATCCATGGGCATGGGAGATCTTAACATCTTTTGATATCTTCTTTGATTTTTTTTTCTTCAGAGATTTGAAGTTTTTTTTAAACAGGTCCTTCACTTGCTTGGGTAGAGTCACACCAGGGTATTTGATGTTATTAGTAGCTATTATGAAGGGTGTAGTTTCCCTAATTTCTTTCTCAACCCTTTTGTCTTTCATATACAAGAGGGCTACTGATTTTTTTGAGTTAATTTTCTATCCATCCAATTTGCTGAAGGTATTTATCAGCTTGAAGGAGTTCTCTGGTTGAATTTTTGGGGTCGCTCATGTATACTATCATATCATCTGCAAATAGTGATACTCTGACTTCTTCATTTCTGATTTGTATCCCCTTGACCTCCTTTAGTTGTCTTATTGCTCTAGCTAGGACTTTAAGTACTATGTTGAAGAGATATGCAGAGAGTGGGCAGCCTTGCCTTGTCCCTGATTTCAGTGGGATTGATTTAAGTTTCTTTCCATTGAGTTTGATGTTGGCTATAGGCTTGCTGTATATTGTCTTTACTACATTTAGGTATGTGCCTTGTATCACTGATCTCTCCAAGACTTTAAACATGAATGGGTGTTGGATTTTGTCAAATCCTTTTTCAATATCTAAGGAGATGATCATGTGATTTTTCTTCTTCAGTTTGTTTATATGGTAGATTACATTGATGGATTTCTGTATATTGAACCACCCCTGCATGCCTGGGATGAAGCCTACTTTGTAATGCTAGATGATATCTTTGATGTGTTCTTGGATTCAGTTTGCAAGTATTTTATTGAGTATTTTTTACATTAATGTTCATAAGAGATAGGTCTGAAGTTCCCTTTTTTTGTTGGGTCTTTGTGTGGTTTAGGTATGAAGGTGACTGTGGCTTCATACAATGAATTTGGCAATGTTCCTTCTGTTTCTATTTTGTGGAATAGTTTGAAGAGAATTGGAGTTAGCTCTTCTTTGAAGGTCTGGTAGAATTATGTGCTGAAACCATCTGGCCCAGGGCTTTTTTTGGAAGGGAGACTTTTGATGACTGCTTGTATTTCCTGGGGGCAATATAGGATTATTCAATCTTTTTACCTGATCTTAATTTAATTTTGGTAAATGGAATCTATCAAAAAAAATTGTCCATTTCATTTAGATTTCCAAATTTTGTGGCAAATAGGATTTTGTAGTACGTCCTAATGATTGGATTTCCTTAGTGTCTGTATTTATGCCCCCTTTTGATTTCTGATTTTGCTGATTTGGACAGTTTCTCTCTGCCTTTTAGTTAGTTTGGCTGAGGGTTTGTCTATCTTGTTGATTTTTTTCAAAGAACCAGCTCTTGGTTTCATTGATTCTTTGTTTCTAATTCATGTTAGCTCTGAGTTTGATTATTTCCAATTGTCTACTCCTCTTGTGTGTATCTCTTTTTTTCCTAGGGCTTTTAGGTGTGCTGTTTAGTTATTTGTATGAGATGTTTCCAACTTCTTTCTAACGGCACTTATTGCTATGAACTTTCCTCTTAGCAATGCTTTCATTGTGTCCTATAAGTTTGGGTAAGTTATGCCTTCATTTTCATTGAATTTGAGGAAGTCTCTAATTTCTTTTTTCATTTCTTCCCTGACCAAGCTGTTATTGAGTAGTGAATTGTTCAGTTTCCATGTATATGTAGGCTTTTGTTAATTCTGTTGTTGTTGAGGTCTAGTTTTAGGCCATGGTGGTCTGATATAATAGAAGGGATTATTGAGATCTTGTATCTGTTGTGGTTTTCTTTGTGCCCAACTATATGATCAGTTTTTGATACGGTTCTATGAGGTGCTGAAAAGATGGTATACTCTTTTGATTTTGGGTGAAAAGTTTTATAGACATATATTAGGTCCATTTGATTTAGGACCTCTGTAAGTATCATTGTTTCCATCTTTAGCTTCTGTATAAATTATCTGTCCCTTAGTGAAAGTGGACTGTTGAAGTTTCCCACTGTTAAGGTGTTGGGATCGATATGTGATTTAAGCTTTAATAATGTCTCATTTACATATGCAGGTACCCTTGTATTTGCAGCATAGATGTTCAGGATTGTGATGTCCTCCTGGTAGATTTTTCCTTTGATGAGAAAGAAGTTTCCCTCTTCATATTTTTTCATTAATTTTGGTTGAAAATCTAATTGATTTGATATCAGGATAGCTACTCCAGCTTCTTTTCTGAGTCCATTTTCTTGAAAAACATTTTTCCAGCCCTTTACTCTAAGGTAGTGTTTATCTTTGTTGCAGAGGTGCGTTTCTTGGATGCAGCAGAATGTTGGATCCGGTTTCCTCAACCACCGTTATTTTATGTCATTTTATTGGAGAGTTGAGTCTGTTTATGTTGATAGATAATAGTGAACAATGAATCTTAGTTCATTTTATTTTGGAGGTTTTGGTGTTAATGTGTTTCTATGCTTGTTTTCTTTTTTTATTGTTATTAATTAAACTTTATTCACTTTGTATCTCCCCATAAGCCCCACCCTCCTCCCCTCCCGATCCCACTCTCTCTCCCACTTCTTCACGAATGCCCCTCCCCAAGTCCACTGATAGGGGAGGTCCTCTTCTCCTTCCTTCTGATCTTAGTCTATCAGATCACATCAGGAGTGGCTGCATTGTCATCTACTGTGGCCTGGCAAGGCTGCGCCCCCCCCCCCCCCAGGGAGAGGTGATCAAAGAACAGGCCAATGAGATTATGTCAGAGGCAGTCCCACTTCCCATTACTATGTAACCCACTTGGACACTGAACTTTCATGTGCTACATCTGTGCAGGGGTTCTAGGTTATCTCCATGAATAGTTCTTGGTTGGAGTATGAGTCTCTGGGAAGTTCCCTGTGTTCAAATATTCTGGTTCTGTTGCTCTCCTTGTGTGGTTCCGTCCTCTCCAGCTCTTACTGTTTCCCACTTCTTACATAAGATTCCATGCACTCTGCCCAACAGGTGGCCATAAGTCTCAGCGTCTGCTTTGATAGTCTGCAGGACAGAGGCTTTCAGAGGCCCTCTGTGGCAGGTTCCTAGGTTGTTTCCTGTTTTCTTTCTCTTCTGATGTCCATCCTCTTTGCCTTTCAGGACGGAGATTGAGCGTTTTAGTCAGGGTCCTCTCTCTTGCTTAGTTTCTTTAGATGTACAGTTTTTAGTAGGTTTATCCTATGTTATATGTCTATATGAGTGAGTATATACCGTGTGTGTCTTTCTGCTTCTGCGACAGCTCACTCAGGATGATCCTTTCTAGGTCCCACCATTTTATCTTCAAATTTCATGATTTCCTTATTTTTCATTGCTGAGTAATACTCCATTGTGTAGATGTGCCACAATTTCTGCATCTAGAGATTTCACCTTACACCCTTCAGAATGGCCAAGATGAAAAACTCAAGTGACAACACATGCTGGAGAGGTTGTGGATAAAGGGGAACCCTCCTCCAATGCTGATGAGAATGTAAACTTGTACAACCACTCTGGAAATCAATCTGGCGCTTTCTCAGACAGCTAGGAATAGAGCTTCCTCAAGATCCAGCCGTACCACTCCTAGGCATATATCCAAAAGAGGCTCAAGTACACAAAAAGGACATTTGCTCAACCATGTTTGTAGCAGCTTTATTTGTAATAGCCAGAAGCTGGAAATAGCCCAGATGCCCCTCAACTGAAGAATGGATGCTTGTTTTCTTTTAATTTTTTATTGTGAAGTTATCTATATCCTGTGTTTTCTTGGAATAGTTTATTTCTTTGGATTGGAGTTTTGCTACTAGTATCTTCTGTAGGGCTGGATTGTTGTGTAGATATTGTTTAAGTTTAGTTTTTTCATGGAATATTGTGTTTTCTCCATATACATTGATTGAAAACTTTGCTGGGTATAGTAGTTTCTGTTGGCATCTGTGGTCCCTTGGAGTCTACATATCAGCCCAGACCCTTCTGCCTTCATAATTTTTGTTGAGAAGTCTTGTGTGATTCTGATAGGTCTAACTTTGTATGTTACTTGGCCTTTTTCCCTTGCTGCTTTGAATATTTTTTGTTGTTGTTCTGTAGATTTAATGTTTTTATTATTATGTATCATGAGGAGTTTCTTTTCTGTTCTAGACTATTCGGTGTTTTGTAGGCCTCTTGTATGTTTATGGATATCTCTTTCTTTAAGTTGGGAAATTTTTCTTCTCTGATTTTCTTGAAAATATTTTCTGGAACTTGGAGCCTGGAGTCTTCTTTTTTGTCTATTCTTGTTATTCTTTTATTTTGTCTTTACATAGCATCCTTGATTTCTTCGATGTTTTGTGTTTGGATCTTTTCCAATTTTACTTTTTCTTTGAAAGATATATCAATTTTTTGCAAGTGTATCTTCAGCACCTGAAAGTCTCTCTTCCTTCTCTTGTATTCTATTGGTGCTGTTTACTTTTGTGGTTCCTGATCTTTTTTCTAGGTTCCCCAGCCCCAGGCTTTTCTCTGTTTATGTTTTCCTTATTGATTCATATTCTGTTTTTACATATTGCACCATTTCCATCTTCTATTTGAATGTGGATTCCTGTCTTTCCTTGATGGCCTCTAATTTTTTGTTCATTTCCTCTCTTTCTGTGCCACTAATTGTGCCTCTACCTGAGTTTATATTTGTTTGGCTGTAATTGCCTATATTTCTTTGAGAGCTTTGTTTGTTTCCTCTTTATTTGTCTCCATTTTCTGGCTATTTCTTTGAGAGAGTTGTTCATTTCTTCTTTATGTGCCTGTAATCTCTGAATAACCATAGCTTTAAAATCATTTTCTTGCGTTTCCAATGAATTAAAGTATCCATTGATTTTGGGGTTGCTGGTGAAGATATGAAATCCTGATTTTTGTTGTATGTACTCTCTCACCAACTTCTAGCCATATGCTTATTTGTAACCTTCGCTGTTTATTCCTGGAGTCTGTACTTCAGGCTGGCTCTTTCTCTGGTGTCTGTGGTATTCAGGGAAGATGAGGAAGGTTCACCTGTTTTAGAGTATGTGTTGGTATTTCAGATGTAGCTAAGGGAGGAAGGTCGTAGTGCAAGTGCACAAGTGCCAGCTAGCAAGTGTAGTCCTGTGTGTGGAAGTATGCCTTGAAGGACAGGGTGCTAGAGAGTATAGATGCCTGGAACATGGGACTTAAGCACAGGAGGGGATGTGGGTACGGGTGCTGTTTGCAGGTGCAATGCAGATTTACATGTTCCCTAAATAAAGTAGTGGCCTACAGGCCTGTCATTCCGTCCTCCTGGTATTCAGATCTGTCTTGGCTACAGGATTTGTTTCTCTGGACTGCAGTCATAGACACACAGAACAGGGTTTTCAATGTTGAGAACGCTGTCCCATGAATCCCTATGTTGCCCACAGTGGGGCTGTGGGTGGGAGGGATCTGATGTCTGGCTGCTAGTGTTGAGGGACCCTGGATTTTGGGCTCTGGATGCACTCACTTGAAGGCACACTCACTCTCTAGCAGCCCTAATTGGAAAGCACTGGGGTTCCCCCTGCTCTCTACCCTCAGATTTGGGCCTGCAATTGTAGGAGATTTTTCAGCTCAGTGGTTCTGCATCTGCTGAACTGGGAGGCCTGTATAGTTGCAGGCTGAGAGGCCCTGTGTTGCCTGTACATCTGCCTGTGAAACTGGGATGCCCGTACAGCCAGTTGAGGAACTGGGAGGCCTGTTTCAGCTGTTTCAGTTACTGATCAGGGAGTTCTATGCTAGGAACAGAGGGCACTGTGGGCCGCTTCTACTGAGGAGAGAGGCCCATTAAGGGGAAGTACAGGGGATTTGAATATTCGCTACTCTAAGTCACTGGAGATGTCCACGGGTGACCTGGATTCAAATGGTCTCATCTCACAGGTTGTCCCCTCTTGCACAGGAAGTGTCAATGTCGATGTTCTGGCTTCAGCTGCCCTTCCACTTACCAGTTTTTTAGTTTTGGATCCTCTGCTCTTCAGCTATGGTGTGCGCTGATTGCCCCCATATTGGATCCCCCTAGTTAATATTTTTATATACTTGTACTTTGGAAAAGCAATATCATAGGACATTATTATCAACTACATAAATGTATAGTTTACATTGGTTGGATTGTTTTCTGAGTATTTTGGCTATAAGCACAGAATGATCAGTAACTTAATAATGTCATCATGGAATGTTTTGTCTTTTACTCGTTTTCAGTTTCTTACAATTTCACCTTATGGTTGCAAGTAGCTACATGGCTGCTTATTTGTATACAAAGAAGAGGGACTGTGTTCTTTGAACTGTTATTGTAGGAATGAGGATAACATACCCCATTATCTTCTTTGAAAGTTAAATTCGTTTCATCTCATACTGGTCATGTGCTTATTTCTAAGCTGTTCTCTGACAGAATCATGGAATAGTCATGTTTTCCATAAATAAATGTTCTTTTAATTTTTATTATTAGTTACACTTTATTAACTCTGTATCCCAGCTGTATCCCACTCCCTCATTCCCTCCCAGTCCCATCCTCCCTCCCTCATCTCCCTGCCCCTTTCCAAGTCCACTGATTGGGGAGGACCTCCTCCCCTTTCATCTGACCCTGGTTTATCAGGCATTTTCAGGGCTGGAAAGTCCTCCTCTGTGGCCTAGTAGGACTGACTGCTCCTCCCTTGGGGGGTGGGGAGGTCAAAGAGCCTGCCATTGAGTTCCTGTCAGAAATAGTCCCTGTTTCCATTACTAGGGAAAACCAATTGGTTACTGAGCTAACACGGGCTACATCTGAGCAGAGGTTGTAAGTTATATCCATATATGGTCCTTGGTGGAGTATCAGTCTTAGAAAAGACCCCTGTGCCTAGATATATTTGGTCCTTGTGGAGCTCCTATCCTCTCTACATCATACTAACTCCCCCTTCTTTCATATGATTCTCTGCACTCTGCAGAAGGTTTGGTTATGAGTCTTAGTATCTGCTTTGATACACTGCTAGGTAGAGTCTTTCAGAGGCCTTCTGCATTAGGCTCCTGTCCTCTTACTTGTTTTCTCCTATGTCCAATGCCCATCCCATTTGTTTTTCTAAGTGAGGATTGATCATCTTACCCTGGGTCTTCTTTCTTGTTTATCTTCTTTAGGTGTACATATTTTGGTATGTTTATCCTATCTCATAGGATAAGTGAGTATATACCATGTGTGTCTTTCTGCTTTTGGGATACCTTACTCAGGATGATCATTTCTAGGTCCCACCATTTGCCTGCAAATTTCATGATTTTCTTGTTTTTGATTGCTGAGTAGTATTCCATTGTGTAAAAATACCACTTTCTGTATCCATTCCTCCGTTGATGGACATCTGGGTTGTTTCCAGGTTTTTGCTATTATAAATAAAGCTGCTGCAAACATGGTTGAGCAAATGTCCTTGTTGTGTACTTGAACAAAATTTGGGTATATGCCTAGGAGTGATATAGCTGGGTCTTGAGGAAGCACTATTCCTAATTGTCTGAGAAAGCGCCAGATTGATTTCCAAAGTAGTTGTACCAGTTTACATTCCCACCAGGAGTGGAGGAGGGTTCGCCTTTCTTCACAACCTCTCCAGCATCTTTTATGTGTTCTTGGATTCGGTTTGCAAATATTTTATTGAGTATTTTTGCGTCAATGTTCATAAGAGAGATAGGTCTGAAATTCTATTTTTTTTTTTTTTTTTGGTTGGGTCTTTGTGTGGTTTAGGTATGAAGGTGACTGTGGCTTCATAGAATGAGTTTGGTAATTTTCCTTCTGTTTCTATGTTGTGGAATAGTTTGGAGAGAATTGGAGTTAGCACTTTTTTGAAGGTCTGGTAGAATTCTGCACTGAATCCATCTGGTCCAGGGCTTTTTTGTTTGTTTGTTTGTTTTGGAAGGGAGACTGTTGATGACTGCTTAAAATCAATTTTCTTAAACTTTCTTGTTAGAATAAACATCGGAAGTGGGAGAAAACAGGAAACAGGACAGGAGTCTACCACAGAGGCTTCTGAAAGGCTCTACCCAGCAGGGTATCAAAGCAGATGCTGAGACTCTTAGCCAAACTTTGGGCAGAGTGTAGGGAATTTTATGAAAGAAGGGAGAGAGAGAAAGACCAGGAGGGGACAGGAGCTCCACAAGGAGACCAACAGAATGACCAGTACTTGAACCAAGGACCTTGCATGGAGATGACCTAGAACACCTACTCAGATATAACCCAAGGCAGCTCAGTCTCCAAGCGGGTTCACTAGTGAGGGAAACAGGGACTGTCTCTGACATGAACTCAGTGGCTGTCTGTTCGGTCACCTCACCCAGCTGTGGGGTGGGAGTGGCCTTAGCAGATCACAGAAGAAGACATTGCAGCAGTCCTTATGAGACCTGATAAGCTAGGGTCAGATGGACAGGGAGGGGGACGTCCACTATCATTGGACTGAGGGAGTGCCATGTTAGGAGTACAGGGAAGGAGAGTGGAATTAGGAGAAGTTGAGGGATGGGGCTACAGCTTGGATACAAAGTGAATAAATTATAATAAATTAAAAATAAATATATAAAATTAAAATATCTTTATTGTCTCAGACTCCTCAGTCACTGTGGCTTCACTGCAAATGTTGTTAAATGTATGAACCAGAACACAGGATTCTAAACAAAATCAACTTTACCTACATATAATACTCAGTATATGTTTAATGATACAGTAATGAATATACTTTTTATGTCTTCATTGACAATATCTAGCTGTCAGCCTAATAATTTTGAAATGGTAATGCATATAGACTATTTCAAAATTCCCATAATCATGATAGTATAATAACAAATATTTCTGTGATGATTAAGCTATAGGTATGGTTTAATAATCCTTTGTTTCGTTACTTCTACTCAGAATTGAAATTTAACCCAATGAATGTTGAAACTAACAGTATAATATTTCTTTGTATCCTAATACAAGTACCCCTAGAATTCTGGCCATTGATCCTAGTTCAAGAATCCATGCTGTAGTGATGGCAGTGGTTAAAAACACTGACTTCTCATCCAGAGGAATCAGATATCATCCCTAGCACCCACATGGCAAATATATATATCTCCCATCTCTGGAGATGTGGTACATTCTTGTGTTCTCTTAGTCACTGCACACACATAGTGCATAGGCATACATGCAGGCAAAACACCCATATGTACAAAATGATAAAGAATCTTTGGTTTAAGCTAAGCAAAAATGATATTCAATTATAGTGATCATCACAGTGGCCTTTAGCTTTCACAGTAGGTTTCACAATAAAGTCTAGCTGCATCTGAAAGGACTGGTGTGATCTGATGAGACCTGTCATAGAATCTCAAATGGTCCAAGTTGAGCAGCAAAATTCTTAAGCTGTGATTTGCTGCAAGTGTGTACACACACACACATCTACACAACTTTCTTACTGACTAAGAGTAGACAGGTTACATCACTTGACTTTTTTAAGATAAATCACTAATACTGAGATATATCAGTTTAAAATTCGTATCAATTGCGTTATCTTTATATATTAAAAAACTTTAATATATCTTTATATATTAAAAAACAGACTTTTTATTTTGTTTTTGCGTATGTGTATATCTATATGTGGCAATGTCCACAGAGGTCCGAAGAACAAGTCAGATCCCTTGGAGCTGGAGTTATTGGCAGTTGTGAGCTACCCAACCTGGATGCTGTGAACCAAACTTTGGGTCCTCTCAAAGAGTAGCAAGCACTCTTAAACCACTGAGCCATCTCTCCAGCCCCCAAACTATACTATTTTTATGGATTCATTGAGCATTTCCTTATGTTAGACCTTGCAATAGATCATGTGAAATAACAAATCAACTTCTAACCCCTGAGTTAATAATTACATACCATTGTCTTTAGTTTGGATTTGGGTATTAGCTTTTAAATTTACTAGCTGTTTGATACAAGTTAGTTGTTTTATGGAGTCTTTGGTTCCTGATCTATGAAACGAGATCAGTTCTGGTTTTTCTTCATGGTGTAATTAGTTTGTAAACATTACCTGTTATATTGTTCTTATCAATCTGCCACATATAGTTGTTTACTTTGTAAATGTGAATACTGTATCGATAATTTTAAAGGATTTTGAGCGTTCTCGAGCCTTCAGTTTTCTGAATGAAGTAAAGAAGAGGTTCCAGACTACTTATGGTTCAAGAGCACAGACCGCACTTCCATATGCCATGAATAGCGAGTTTTCGAGTGTTTTGGCTGCACAACTGGTAAGGTTTTTCTCAGGACATATCCTTTTGTTTTATATTTTCTTCATTACTTTCACCTGTAGAACACTTTTCTGATTGTTTCACTATAAGGCAACGTAATAAAACTTCCCTTTGAAAAGATGTAAAGGGTTCATTTAAATGCAAAAAGCTAATTGGTGATATTCTCTATTACTAGTAGCATATCTCAGGATTTGAAAGAATGTTAAATACAGGCAAATTTGACTACTTATCTAATGCTTAAAACCATGTCAACTGGCCTTTTAACCTGTGTATAAACCTTTTCCTCATCCTTGAGGTAAGTTTGATTTTTGAATACCTCAAATTAGTCATGTAAAAATCTGTTCATCTTCATAACTACCTTGTTGTCAGCTGAATTGATGAAGTGTGTGTGTGTAACTCTGAAATGCCACCATAGTCAAGATTAAAAACCTTTCCATTATGGGAGGAGAAGAGGGAGGGAGCACAGGATTGGGAGAGGGCAAGGGAGGGGGCTACAGCTGGGATACAAAGTGAATACACTGTAATTGATAAAAAATAAATAAATAAAAACCGTACCATTACCATGAACTTTCCCCTATCTTCCTTCTTTAGTAAGTCACCTACCCAAATATTCTATCCCAGTAAATTATTGATCAATATTTACTCTCTATAGATTAGTTTTGTCATTTTTAGATTTTTCTATAAACACAATCATAAAGTAAGTACTCAGTTATGTCTAATTTTTTCCTCATTTTTATGCTTCTACTATCTATCCGTCAGCAGCATATTTTGTTTTTCTGCTAAACGATACTATATGCATACTGTTTTACCTATTTACTTGTTGCTTGACATTGTGTTGCCATTAGTTTTCAACTGTCATGAGTAAAGCTGCTGTGAATTTCAAATCTTTGTGTGGACATATGTTTTTATTTCTCTGGTAAATACCTAGGAATGGAATTGCCGGGCCAGATGGTAAATGATATGTAATTTAAAATTTTATCACACTATTTTTCCAAAGTTATTATACCATTTAAATTATCATTGGCAGTTCTAGTATTTTTCATCCTTGTCAACATTTACTGTGTCTGTCATTCATTTTGGTGGGTATGCCCTGGTATCTCATTGTGTTTTTAATCTGCATTTTTATGATTGGAATGATGGTCAGCATCTTTCAAAATACTTTACGTTTATCTGTAAGAGTATTTAAGTGCAAATGCATAACTTCTAACTATCTTTTGATTGTGAATATTGAAAACTATACATTTTTAATCAGCTTCACTTGTTTTTAAAAATATTCTAAGTAGCAGCAAAAGTAAAAACTTGTTTGTTATTAGCTACAAATCTGTGTGTGATCCTTTGAATTACTAATATCTTCCCTATAACAGAGGTAATGAAAATATCTACATCAAAGAGTTTAAAGTGGACCTAATAATATCTTTTCTAAATCACCTCCCTTAGTGAAATATGTGTAATATTATGTATTAAGTACTTTATAGTTGTCAGCCTTGAATAATTTCAAAATATATATTATCATCAGTGTTTTAGATTCTAGCTCTTGTGAGAAGCCAATGTTTTTATCCCAACAAATAGAACAAAATTTCAAGGAAATGAACATGCCCCTGTTTAATCATATTCAAGAAGTGAGGAAAAATTAAGGGTACCTTTATTCTATCCTGCTTCTTCCCATCCCAACTATAGTCATTTTTTTAATTTCTCCTTCTTTCCTATATAAACAACAGATTACATATCCCCTCACTTCTGTCCTAAGATTCTCAAATATTTCATATATTGTAATACATTCACTGAATTTGATTTAAAATAATATATTTATACTAAAATGCATTTCATATGATAGCAATTTTTATATTGCCAATATTTTTCCTAAATCTAATACTATTTTATATGTGTTTTTATATAATAGAACCTTAATTGTATAGCATTTTTATTATAAGTTGTTATTCTTTATTTTTTATTGCAAATCATATCTTAATGTTTTAAGTTAAAACTTAATATCTTGTAGAAGCACCATTCCGAGAATAAGGGCCTTGACAGAGTGGTGGAGACTCAAGCACAAGTGGATGAACTGAAAGGAATAATGGTCAGAAACATCGGTATGTTTTAATAGCATAATTAATTTCATAATTCATATGAACACAAAATAACAATGGATTACTAGATTTGAGTCAGATTGCTGTAGGGAGGATGAAACAGCACTTCCTTGTTCTCACCATCTAGGTCTGTGGTTCTCAACTTTCCTAATTCTATGACCCTTTAATATAGTTTCTCATGTTGTGGTGACCCCCAATCACAAAATTATTTTTGTTGCTACTTTATAACTGTAATTTTGCTACTGTTATGGATCAGAATGTAAATGTCTGATATGCAGGATATCTGATACAAGACTTCTCTCCGGGATTGTGACACATGGTTTAAGAACTGCTGATATAGGTGCTAATACCTGGTCTTGCCTTTGTTGGGTGGATGTTTTGTTCCTTGATTTCTGTTGCCCTCTCTTGTTCTTAGAAGGATATGGTGACTGTGTGTTGCCTGATAGGGAATGTTTCTAAGTATCTCACTGGGGATTCCTGGTTCAGTGTTTTTCTAGTTGTTGGGAGATGATACTTAGGAATAAGAATGAGCTATAAGAGAGGAATTCCACAGTGGGGGAGGAAAGTAAGGTGTTTCACTGTGATCTGCTTAGTCCCCTGAGAATGATGGGAAAGAGGCCACAACAGGTAGTCTGCTGCAGAGCTGCAGATGAGACATGTGTATTGAATTTGGAGTAAAAGAGAGTTTAATGCTGAAGCTCAGCTTTGTTCTTCATTGGTCTTTTTGCTTCTATGGAAAGTTTGGCTGGTGGGTTCCCAGGGAATGCCTGCTGGAAGTAGAGGGCTGAGACAAAGGTATGATTGTTGGGGAAGTTTGGAAGAGATCTGTGTGATCCTTTGGAAATGATGGCAAAAAGTGAGGAGAGCCTGCAGCAGGTGGTCTAGTATGAGACTAGGGTTTTGGATTTGGAAGAAAGGAGGGAACACTGAAGATCTGCAGCTAGCCTTCTTGCTTCCTTGATCTGTGTATCAGGCAGTGTCTTCATTATGGCTAGTATTGCTGTGATGAAACACCATGAACAAAAGGAATTTGAGTAGAAAAAGGGTTTTGGTTTACACTTCTCCATCATAGTCTATCATCAAAGGAAGTTAGTACGTGACAGGGCTGCTGGAGGCAGGAGCCGATGTAAAAGCTGTGGAATGGTGTTGTTTACTGGCTTGCTCTCTATGGCTTCCTCAGCATGCCTTCTTATAGATCCAGGACCA
>NW_026596452.1:73059-190218 GCF_907164565.1 Psammomys obesus
TTCATGTCAGGGAATGATGCTGCCCATATTTAAGGTGTATCTTCCTACTTTAATTAATTGAGATAATTCATCACAGACATGCATACATGTCTCTAAGGTGATTATTGATGCTGTAAAGATGACAATGAATATAAAAATCATAGTTATGTTGATGGTGACTGGTAGCCAGACTGTAGTGATTAAGAACCCAAACTCTAAAATCAGACTCCCTCAATTTGAATACCATTTGTTAGTAGTATGACCTTAAGCATATTACTGAAACTCTTTATACCTCAGCTGTCATAATCTATAAAATGCCAATATACTTTTTAAATTGAGTTTTGAGAATTAAACTATATGGTGCATATAAAGTGCTTGACATGATATCTGTTACATTCTAACAGGTATTTGAACTTCTGTTTTTAATTTTAATATTGACAGCATGAAAAATGTTGGGTTTTGTAGCACTTTACAATTTTTTTCATCAAAGTATGTGGTAAGTAGAAGAATGATGTAAAGATTCTTAGTTTTTTGTTTTTTGAAAAATTCATTTATGTATGTATTATTCTTCATATATTATATCCCCACTGTAATTTCCCCTTTCTCCTGTCCTTCCTTCTCTCCTCCCTATCCTTCCCTCTACATTTTTCCTCTCCTCCAGATCCATTCATTTTCCATTTTCCTTCAGAAAAGAGCAGGCCTCCCACTAATAAAATTTCATATATGCTTATAATTCATTTTGATCAATGCTAGCCAACTTCCCCTCCCTGCCATTTCATCCCCTATCCTTTCTCATGTTTCTCTCCCAACTTTGTGTGCTGAGTCCATTCAGTGCTTCCTGTATATGTACTCCTGTAGGACAATCTACAAGGGCATAGGGTTGTCTCATGGATGAAATCCCTAAAGTAAACTGGTTCTTCCTTACCTAGCAGCCATTAATTGACAGTAGGTCCTCAGTTAAGGGTGGGGTCTCATGAGCTCCTCCCCAGTCCATGCTTGGGTTTTGGCTGCCTTAATCTTGTACATGTATTCACCGATGCTTTGTGTCTATGCATTCAGTGGCTCTATTATATCTGGCAAGAAGACTTTTGCTGCAGATATCCAATGCCTTTGTCTCTTACAATCTTTTCACCTTTTTACCCATGATGCTCCCTGAGCCTTGTGGGAGGAAGTGTGTGATATAGGTGTCCTGTTTAGAGATGGGCAGTCCACAGTCTGTTATTGTCTGCATGTTAACTAGTTTATTGTTCTCTTCATTAATCACCATCTATTGTAAATAGAATCTCTTGTGTGGATTGGGAGATGCACTGATAGAAAGATGAAAATTCAGCGGGAAGTTTATTATTATGACCATTTTGTAGAATAATACTAGATTACCTTCTCATGCCTGTATCCTATCTATCTGTGGAATTTGGGACCTACTTAACATACTGAGCATGAGATCCATCTTGTGGAGCAGGCTTTAGATCCATTAGAGATTTGGGTGGCTAAGGTGTAGGGGATTCCAGCATTGATGTGCAACATGTTGGCAGGGGTGCCAGTGGTAGTGTTCATTCTTGGTGATAGAAATGGTGGAGGAGGTTATGGTACCTTGGTCATGGTGTCTCTTCACAGCAATAAAGAAGTAAGACACATCCTGTTAGGAATAATATACCAAATAAAGATTAAAATACTGGAAACATATGCATTTTATTAGTTACTTCTCTGTTGTAACAAAATACCCTTATCAGAAGCATTGTCTTATTAGATGAAAAAATTAATTTTGACTTATTGTTCCAGTGACAATGAGTCCATTATGTTGAGTGGGCATGGTAGCTAACGGTAGTCATAGTGGAAGAATCAGGAAATAGAGACTATGACATGAAACAGAGAGAGCACTGGAAATGTAGGCCAAGACTTTATGCTCTCAAAGTTGACACCCAGTGACATAATTCCTCCAGCAATGCTGAAGCTCCTAAACACCCCTAAGCAGTGTCACCAACTGGGAACCTTGTGTTCAAATGCCAGAGCCTGTTAGATACATTTTTCATTCAAAGTGTCACATTCGTTTAACATTCTTAAAGTCTTATTTACCTCTAAAATATGACATCCTAATACTAGCTCTGTCAGGGGGGATACCTGTTTGGATATTCTGAAAAACCAATGGATGGTAGTAGCAACAAGGTCCTGCATACTATTGTCATTGCAAGTACTGTTGGCATCTACAGAACAAGATCTACAAGATGCAGTAATAGCAAATACGTACCAACAAAATCAGGAAATGTGCAAACAGACAGCTTAACATTTAGAAGATGTGTATGCTGGAAAACCATTTTCTAGTGCAGAATATACTCATATCACATCTAGTGCAGAACATACTCATATCACATACACAAACAAAAAGAATCAAAACAAAACTCTGCTGTGGGATTTGATAGCCTTGTCTTCAAAATCATGTTATATAGGGACTGCAGCAAAATTACTTCTGAGAAACTGAGACATAGAGAGCTGCTAGTAGCCACACATGCCTCTTCTTGATAAGTACCAACATCTGTTATCTTAGGATTCTGCATAGATTTTTTTATGTGTAAAGATTCTATTCAATGTCACTGGACTCTGGAAAAAGTCCTTAATCTATAAATAAAGCTAATTAAATATATATATATAATTTAAGAATTGAAATACTGTAATGTTTTTCTTAATATTTTAAAATTTAGATAAACTAAAACTTGCTATTTTAATGTTTAGCACTGTAACAATACTAGCAAGTTGCTTCAGGAATTTTTTTTGAATAATTAAGGTAATATTTGAGTGTGTCAGGGTTATTCAGCTTGTTTTTATTGCATCACAGCTACCTACTGTTGTTTACATGGATCCTCTGTAACTGTGGATTTACTTGCATGCTCATACTTGACTTCTTTCTCTATAAACATTATAATAGTTTAGAAAAAGCATACCCAATAACCTGGTATCTCACAACTTCTTAACTTACTTAACTTACTTTTGCAAATCACTTTCTTATATCAATTATGTGATAGCCTGGCCAATAAACAAGAATATTCTTTTTCATAGCAAGAAAGGGAAACAGCCATAGCAATCAGGTCCCAAAGGTACATGGAGATGAAATTCTTGAGTAATGAGATTTATCCAGATTAAAATATGGTAATCCACTCAGAGCCTTTTTACATAGAGAAATAGGGACACCTGTTATCATGAACAGCTAAGATTCTAGTAGTTGGGCTGGGCATGGTAGCAAATGTCTCTAATACCAGTGCTCAAGATGCAAAGGCAGACAGATCTCTATGACTTTGAGGTCAGCCTGGTCTACAGAATGAATCTAGGACAATCAGGGCTCAGTTACACAGAGAGACGCTGTGTCAATAAAAAAGGGGGGTGGATTCTAATAGTTCATTTCTCTGTATTTGGTGGGGGAAATGTGCTGAGAGTTTTTCTGTTTTCGGTCATTGATTTGGAATGTGTTATAGCTTTTTACTATTAAAAGTTTTCCTGTGTAAGGCTGGAGAGATAGCTCAGCAGTTAACACAAATTATAAGAGAATAATAATAGTAACTTCTTTCAGTCAGATTTTTACAACAATGTCTTCACATATCCAAGCAGATCATTCTGGAAGTGGAAATATTTTTTTGTCATTTATTTGTACTTATTGCTCCTGCAGAAGACCTGGGTTCAGTTTTCAGCACCCGTATAGTGGCCCACAATTGTCTTACTATATAGCCCTGGCTGGCCTGAAATTACATATGTAAACCAGGCTGGCCTCAACCCTAGAGATCTACTTTCCTCTGTATCTTGAGTACTGGGATTAAAGGCATGTTAAAGGGGTGGTTCTTGAGGTTGTCTTATCCTTTCACCTTTCCAGTCTCCTTTTTTCCACTTTCTGTCCACCATGAGGTAAGTAGTCTTTGCCATGCATTGCCATCATCATACTGTTCTGGCAAAGCATATGGGACCAAGTGAATAGACTGAGTCCTCTGAAATCATATGCTGAAAATAAATACTTCCAAAACTCAAGGACCCTAACCCTGTGCAAAAATAAATATTTCCAAAAGTGTGACTGAAAGAAGATAATTGTTAGAGTTATTATTATTATTTTCTTATAATCTGTTAACTATTAACTGTTCTTTTGGTAAAGGACAATTTTCTCTGATCATTTACTTTTGTAGGCCCTTCTCATATGCTCTAGTCAATGTACATAATTATGGTATGAATGTTTACAGCTTAATGTAGTTAGTTTTCGCATGTAGTATGTATATATATGTGTATATATATGTATATATATGCTTATGTAGCAATTGGATTTATGTATTTTATCCTGTTCATTCTGCACTAAATGAACCCCAAGCTGATTCCTTGTTACCTGCTGCACTGTAGAGAATTTGTAAAGAAAGCAGTTAATTGAAATGTAGTAGCCATATTTAAAAGTTGTATTTGTAAGTATATGTAGTTTGTAATAATTTACTGATGTAAAACAAACACATTCATTGAGCCAACATGAAGATTAAGAATTAGAGGTACTTTTCTACCCTTGTCTACTGAATGACTACTCCCCTTGAAAGATGATCTCTGCCCTAACTTATCCCCATAGATTAAAAAGCTGTTAAATAACCCAATTTGTAGAATGTTTGGATAGTGTGCACAAAGCCCTGGGCTTAATCTCCATCACTTCTGTCTTAGGTTTACTGTTGCTGTAATGAAACACTATGACCAAAATCAACTTGGGAAGGAAAGGGTTTATTTTGCCTTACACTGTCATATCATTGTAGGAAGTCAGGGCAGGAACTTAAACAGGCCAGGAATCTTGAGGCAGGAGCTGATGCAGAGGCCTTGGAAGAGTGTAGTTTACTTGGCTTTTTCCTTATAGCTTTTTCATCCTGGTGTCTTATAGAACCTAGGACCATCAGCCCAAGGATAGGACCACCTTCAATGAGCTGGGCCCTCATAATGAAGAAAACATCCTACAGACTTGCCAACAGCCACGTCTTATGTGGGCATTTTTCTATTGAGGTTCCCTCCTCGTAGATATATCTAGCATGTGTCAAGTTGACATAAAAACTAGCCATCTAAACCAGTCAAGGGTGCATTCTTATAATCCTAGCATTTTGAAAGTGTAGGCAAAAATATGAGGATTCCAATGTCTTTGACTACATAGCAAATTTAAGGTTAGTCAGTACTACCTAAGGCTATGTCTACAAAAATTATAGAAAGAAGCTGTAACATTTACTCTATTTTTCTTTCTGTCAAAATTGTGACATTAACCCATGATATAATAAGTGGCTATATAAAATATTAGTAAATTATTTGTTTTAATTACTGTACAATATTTCATTATTGTTTATGGATATTTTGGTAGTTTCCAGTTTTAGGTATGAAAAACAGCCCACAACATTTTTATGTGGCTCTTTTGAACTTTTATATATCTCTTTTTATAATATTTCTAAGATTGGAATTGCTGAGTAATTAGTACATTTTGTTATTTGTTTTTATATTTGTTTTAAACTTCTTGTATCCTGGTTAAAATGCATTAATTGATACTGAAAAGGTAATGATGCAAAAGAAAGTGCATAATTAAAGGACTGTGTCTCTGGGGTTTTGACACATAATAAGTAAATACCTATGTTTTTAGGAAAATCAAACAGATTTATGTGTCTGGTTCAAAGCCCAAAGTTCATGTTGGATAGAATAAACTAGTATGCTTGCAGCCAATTGGCTTAGCATAAAACTTTATTAAAAATTTAAAATAGAAAATGTTTTCTCTTAAAGAACCACTTGTTGATTCAACACCATGTGCATTTATACATAGAGAAGGAAAAAAAAGTGAAGCCTTGCCAATGATTTCATACTGCTTTTTATAGGTTTTAGAGAACTCTGCTCTGGGGAACTACTGATTCTGAATGACCAATCTCTTCTTGAAAAAAGAAGGAAGGGGAAAAGGATATTTGAAATTAAACAGAATAGTGAAAGGGCACTTTGCCTCTAGCTCTGTAGTATAGTTCTTATCTACTGTGATCTAGACCCTGAGTTCCATCTTTAGAACCATAAAAGTGTGAGAACTGATTAAAGTAAGATCTTGAAGGCTGTTACTACAAATCATTCATAGTCAGTGCCAAGAATAAAACATCTGATGATTGTTTTCTAGTCTGTCACTTTCAAAACTACCAGCAGAAATCTTGCTCGAGCCATGTGTATGAAGAATATCAAGCTCACTATCATCATCATCATCGTATCAATTGTAAGTTTTTCTTTCTTTAGTGTATGAGCTTATTTTTCACTCTTTAAGAAATTGAGCCAGATGGTGGCCCAAATTCTTTAAGACACCTTTAATCCCAGCACTTGGGAGCCAGGGGCAGACAGATCTCTGAGTCCAAGGCCAGCCTGGTCTACAAAGTGAGTTCCAGGAAAGCCATGACTACACAGAGAAACACTGTTTTAAAAAAAGAAAAAGAAAGAAAGGGATGGAGGGAGGGAAGGAAGGGAAAAAAGAAAAAGAAGAAAGGAAGGAAAGGAAAAAAGAAAAGGAAGGAAAGAAGGAATTGGGTGCTGAAATTCTTTCTTAATGATTAGCTCTCTAAAAAGGGCCTCATTCACCTTTTAATTGTAAAATATATGACCAGGAAGTACCTTTTCTTATGAAATCAGCATTAAATACCATCCTTCACTTAACTTTTATTTCTTCTTTTGAGAATATTTGTACCTAAATGACATAAATAAAATTGAGTTTGAAGAGATGACTCTTGCTCTGTAAGCAAGAGGCCCTGAGTCCAAATTTCTTACACTTAACCTAAGAGGCTGGGCATAGCCATGCAGGCCTGTAACCCCCGCATGTGCAGTGTAGACATATTGATCCTGGGAGCTTGTTTAGTAACCAACCTAATTGAAAAGGTGAGCTTCATATTCAGTGAGAGACTTTGTCTAAAAACATAAATAGGAAAACAATAAAGGAAGGCACTGAAAGTTCTCTGGCTTCTACCTATACAGTCACAGGTGTACATGCCTGTATATATACACTTTTAATATGTAAAACTTTTAGCCAGTTCAGTTTATACAAAGAATTATATATGAATGAATATGTGATTTTATCTCAACTAAAATTCGTTAGCTGTGTGGTATGTCTTTTGTGTTAATCCTGTCTCATGATCGAAGAAGTTTATTGTGTACATACACTTGTGTGACAGTTATAGAATTCTGAAACTGTGAATCCCCCCATTGTTTAGAAGCTAACATTTAACAAAAAAGAAAATAATAAAATTTGTCCTCAAAATAACCCCTTATTTTTGATATATTGTTTACATTAGTGAAGACTTATTACTCTCCTAGTACTGGTAATGTTTCTTTAATGGTTAATGGTTTTAATGAACCATGTAATAGAGTCATGTAAGTAAAATTGCCTTCTTTATCCTTCCAGGTATTCATCTATGTCGTTGTGTCACTTCTCTGTGGTGGGTTTACATGGGCAAGCTGTGTGAAGAAATAAGAAAGAAAAAGTTACCATTAACAAAGGATATGAGAGTGAAAGGACATAAAGGCAGTCCATGTGACTCAGGCTTTTCACTACTCTCAGAAAGTACCTGCCAGTTTCCTTAATCTTTTTCTCTTTTTCTTGTTTTAATAGTATTATATGCCTCCAGATTTATTTTGTCCTACCATAAGGTTTATTTTAATGAACTTCACATTGAACCATTATTTACAGGAGAAAAAGCATTTCTCTGTTTCTTTAGTTAAGTAGAACCTTCTACTTAGAAAGACACTTTTGTTCGTAGCATACAAAGAGTTTGCCAACATGAAAACCACCAATCTTAAGGCCTGTCTGCTAAAACTGTCTAGGAACTTTGTATATTCACACAAAAGTATTGGGAGACAGATTGTATTGCTAACATATCATTTCAGTTTCTTTTGTTATAGGAGAGTTTTAGGTGCTTCAAAATAATAAATAGAGAATTTGGGGAATTATAATAAATTGTTGGTGCTGCTTATATCCAGGAGCCCATACAAGTAATGTGGTTAACATTGAGTTTTTATTTCAATAAGGTGGGAAACATTTGCTAGCCCATTAGAAGCACAAGAATTATCCTTCTTACTCTCAGCATTTACTTTCTGAAATAAAGTTCGTGCATTATTTATTCATACTGCATATAGTTTAGTATCTTCAGTTTCCCTATTACAAAGTTTAATTGAGAACGTGAATTAAGTTAAGTTGAGGATTATGGGTTTTATATATTCTCTTTTCTTCTGTGCATATTTGGGACAAACATAGTAATAAAATTTATAATTGATGAGAGGGGAACCAAATACCTCTCAGTCACCAAAGAAAAAGAAGAGAGCCATAGTAAAGGTGCATGCATTTTAGCCTCACAAAATGTGGTCATGTTTTTGTTTTTGTTTTTGTTTTCCATTCTTTGAAAAGCCCAAAGTAAATACAGTTAGAAGTCAGTTCCAGGATTTGGGTTTGACTTCTTTTTTATGGTTTAACAAATTCTTTAATCTGCCTAATTTTGAAAAATTTAAAACCTGAAAGAGAATAGATGGTATAATGATATAGAAAAAATACAAAATATCTTATCATACATTTATTGTAGTATAAAAATTTTTGAGTGCAATGCTTCTTTATCTATTTTGGCATCAGTCATTTAGTAGTTGCTGTCTATCTGAAAAGAAGAAAATTTTTGCCCTAGATATAATTGCATTTATTTATGAATAGGTGAAATTAAATAGAAGTGATATTATAGCTTACTCTTTTCTCAATGAAACAATAAATTAGCATTTTAAACTCAGCCAATTGTTAGCTTAGTCATGTGCCTTGAATATCTTTGTGTTCTATAATCAGTATCTGGGTATCTTCTACCTTCATGCTACCTTCTTTTTTTTATGATATATCTAATACACACAGGAACACCTCTTTTGTTCATCAGGCATACTAAAAATGTTTTTCCCATATATTTTTATGAGCACTACTAATTTCATTGTAATTATATAATTATTTCCTACTTATATTCATTCTCAAAATAATTGACATTTTTGAGTAATAATTTTAATTTTTAATTAAAGGCTTAAAATTTACTTCCCTTATTTTATAAGCTGAATAAAATTTATGTGCATGCTATAAGAATTAACTATTCCTTGCTCTAGGTATAAGAAGGCTTTGTAAGGCACATGTCTCATTGTAAATGATGCACAAACTTAAGAAAATAATAAAACTTAAGAGCAAAAAATCAAGTTACTTGTTTTACAAGTTCTTACTATACTTTTATTTACTAATATTTAAGAATGGTGTAAAGAGCAAAATAAGTGTTTAAGGATATACTAAGAAATGTAACCTGATTTTTTTCCATTCAGATTTCAGGAAGTGGTAGTTCAAAGGTTAAGGTCATCAGGTGAGCGGTTGAGTGGGTGAGGGTTAGGGTTTGGGGGTTAGTGTTAGGGGTTAGGGTAAGGGGTTAAGGTTGGGTTGGATTAGAGTTAGGGCTTAGGGTCAGAGTCAAGGTTAGAGTTAGGTTAGGGTTAGTGGTAGAGGGTTAAGGTTGCATTTGTGCTAGGGAGAAACCCTATGAGTGTAACCAATGTGGTAAAGTTCTGTGCATATGGTAGTCTTCATCAAATGCATAAAATAACACATACTGAAGAGAAACCCCATAAATGTAACCAATGTGGTAAAGCCTCCACATATCACAGTTATCTTCAAATAAAAAGAACACATACTGGAGAGGAACCTTATGAATGTATCAATGTGGTAAAGCCTTTTCAAGTCAACTTAATCTATTATCATAAAAGAACAAATACTGGAGAGAAACCCTATAAATGTAATCAATGTGGTAAAGCCTTTACAGTTCGCAATCAACTTCCAATATATAAAAGAACATACGCTGGAGAGAAACCCTATGAATGTAGCGAATGTGGTAAAGCCTTTGCATATCACAGTTATCTTCAAATACATAAAAGAACACATCCTGGAGAGAAACCTTATGAATATAACCAATGTGGCAGAGCCTTTGCACAAAACATTTGTCTTCAAAGGCATGAAAGAATTCAAACTGGAAAAAAAAAATCTAATGAATGTAATCAATGTGGTAAAGATTTTACAAGTCACACTCTTCGTCAAATACATGAAAACATACTGGAGAGAAACCTTATGAATGTAACCAATGTGGTAAAGCCTTTGCAAAAAAAAAACAAAAAAAAAAAACAGTCGTCTTCAAACACATAAATGAACACATACTAGAGAGAAAACTTACGGATGTAATCAATGTAGTAAGCCTTTTCATGTCCAAAACCTCCAATATCATAAAAGAACACATACTGGATAGAAACATTGTGCTCAAGCCTTGCAAGTCACAGTATTCTCAAATATAAAAGAATATATGAATGTAATCAACGTGATAAAGCCTTTTCAAGTCAAAATTTTCTTCAAATACATAAAAAAACCCTACATACTCTAGAGAAACCCTATGAATGTAACCAATGTGGTAAAGCCTTTGCTTATCATAGAGGCAAGTTGTGGTGGTTAATCACACTTAATCAACAGTCACCAATCAGAGAGTGATAAACGTTGATCCTTATTACATAATCCAATGTCAAGCCCACAGAATGGAATGGTGCGATCACTTCTGGAATGAGAGTTTTCTCATTTCAGTAAACTTGTTATATACGCTCATCTCTCAGAAGTACACACCAGAGACTTACAGGATCTAGATAAGTCTTCAAAGATGTGCATAGCAGATTGTATGCTGGGTGGTTCTAGAGCTTTTCCAGTTAACGGTCAATATTAACCATCACAATTAATAGAATTGATTTGTAGACAATTCTGTCTTTCTGTTGGAAGGACCCTGCTGTTTGAAGTAGTAGTCCTCCCAGTCTAGATAGCCATTCTGAGCTTGGCGCTAGATGGAGGACTCCCTCTCCCAAGGAGGACATTCTAGTTTCTGTCTGACCTCATCTAGAGAGTCTCTTTAGGCATAGATACCTTTAACTATGACTGATATATGGCCTTTGACACAGTTCCCTTCTAGCTCTGCCCTCCCTCTGCCTATAGAGTCATTAAGGACTGTGTACCCCTTCATATGATAGGAACGTGCTACCAAACTCAAATAAAGTATCTCTGAAATGCCTAATTTCAATCAATTATGTACATTTATCCTGGGAGACAGCTATCCATTGTGCAAGGGGTATATAGCTTTTGTTTTCCCCTCATAAAGTTGAACTTTCTCCTTAAAGGGGTTGCAGAAGTTCATTTCTATTGCTGTCAGCCTTCTGAGCCCTGAGCCTTGCCTTCTCCTCCTGCCTTCGTCAGCTGATGGACAAAAGCTCCCCAGGAAAAAAACAAAGAACCACAGCTGGCATCCAATGTGGGGCTCTGGACTGCCAGAACAGGTGACCACCCCCTAAAAACAGTATAAGAGCACTCTTTGCCTTGAGAAAAACCAGGCCTAGCCCCCCACCACAAAAGCCACCAGTCCCAGGAATTAGGAAAGGTCATCAATTCCAGGAAGATGACAATGAAGTCTCCTACCAAAGAATAGCCTGGAGGAAACCCAGTAATATTTAACCATCACCCCTAGCAATGGCTAATCAGTGATTACCTAGAATTTACCCAGCTGTCCTTTACAATAGGTTGAGTAAAACAAATATGGTTTTGTTCTCTGGACAAACAACCAATTATAGAACTTCCTAACTGGAATTTCCCAAACCTCACTGTAATCCAATAAAAACCCTCCTCCCCATGAGCTCGGGGTTCTATACTCAAGAACCACTGTACTGGTGATGGTGTGGATTCGAGCATGAACTTGTAACAAAATACCCTACTGTGTTTGCATGGGAATTGGCTCCTTGGTGATCTTTGAGGTCCATGAGACTTGGCTATAACATCTTGGGAGCGTGTTCACAATCCCCAAGACCCCCCAGGATCTCCGAGCCAAAGGGTCCAGTACTGTCTGGTAAGCGTCTTGACTTTGTGTCTGTCTCTGTGTTCCTCTAGTTTCTGTTTTGGGCCTGAAGGCAACATCTGTAATCTGTGTGGTTGGAAACAGTTAAAGCAGATGCACTGGCCAATTGTGGGCCACAGAGGTTATGGAAGATGTTCCAGACCCCATTGGAGGAGATGGATATGCCCCTGTCTGTAAGGGGTAATAGAACACCCCTAGCTTTCTGTGATCTAAGAATCTCTGGATAAGGACAAAATGGGTCACTTTTGTGGTACAAACTATCCTACTTTCAGTTTTTCTACTGCATGGAGAGAGAGGTACAAGCGGGTGGGATCTGTTGTCTGGCTCTATGTCTGTCATTCTGGTTGACTGTCTTCTTTGTTGCTGCCTGTTTTTGTGGCTGATGGCCAGACTGCCTCTGCTCATGATGCCATGAAACCACAGGAGCCAGGGACAACTGCTTAGGTGTGGACTGACTTGTCATCTCTGTCATTTTGATTGGTACATAGATTCATTTAGGTTACAGTTTATCCTTCTCAGGTCTCTGGTCACATTGACAGCTAAGTTGAGCTAATGGTAGCTTTGCAGACAGTTAGATTCACTGTCAGTATATTAGTTGATTGATTGGCTAGCTAAAACTACTAGGTACTAATTCTCTTACTTAGAAAGCCAAACAGGTTTACCTTGCTCACAGGCTTCATGTTAACTTCTTGTGTCTTATGGTGAATAACTGGATAGAAAGATAGAAAATTTACATAAGGTCTGAGGATATAGAAGTTTTAAGTAATGAGGATCTAAAAAAAATTATTTGAGGGTCTAGGAAGATATTTCAAGGTTGGTAAATGAAGGTTATGAAGGGAAGCCTCTTAAGATGGTGTTTCAAAGTTGCTAAATGCAAGGAAGATTGGAGAGTTTAGTAGCTATTTTAAGGTTGGTAAGTGAAAGCTGTAAAGTGTTTGTGGATCTAAGAAGGTGTTTTAAGGTATGTGAATTCAAGTTGTAATAATATAAAAAAATAATTTAAGGTATATTAAAAATGGGAGATATTTCAGATTTCTCTTCCCCACTCTATGCTATTGTTGTACTTATGTTGGTATAAGATTTCAGAAGTTCAGAGTTATGACATTGATCAATAGAGTACTGATAAGCTGATGGAGCTCAAGATTTTAATTTCCCTTTGGTTGTCTTCTGGAGATAGAGTTAAAGGTGCTTCTCATCATGCTAAGAAGATCTCTGTCTAATGTTTATATCTCTGACCCAATATCATAGCTTTTACTAGGTCTTAATGGTTGAGTCTACTCCTGCTGTCTTGCAGATACCTCTTACCTGCATTTACTAAAGTATGGATCTCAATACAAGGGTGATACTAATAATACTTTTTGTAAACTAAAATTCACATGAACTTCAGGAAATGAAAAAGTCATGAGACTTGGATCTGCCATAGCTCTAGTGGACCCCAGATGAGTACACCCTCGTGATTTTGAAATGGGATTTTTCCCTTGGTCTTGGGATTCCTCACTTCCCTACTTACTAGACAAATTTTTCTCTCTAGTCTAAATTTGTCTCAGCAGATTTTCACTTGGCTAACAGACTCCAGATGTGGATTGTAAGCTGCTGAGATCTGGACCTTCTGAAAGCTGAAAGCTGAAAGCTGAAAGCTGAAGTAAATCAGTAGCTGATGTGATAGCTCCTTGTCTCTTCAACTGGATCATTAGTTAGATGGTTTTGATAAGTGCCACATTGCCTTGCTTTTGACTAGCCTTTCAGCCTTCCTGGGCCGCCAATATCTCCATCTTGATGGCAGCTTGAAGAAAGTTACAGAAGAGAAATTCATTGGTCAATATCCTACCCAACAGGCTGAAATACTAAGTCAAACGGGGCTCCTTGGCATAAGAAATGAGTTTCTATAATGCCAAATAACATACGAGGAAATTGGCCCCCACTAGACTCACTACTGTTAGGCCTCAAGTGATATTGCTTTTTTTTTTTTTACTTTCGGGCCTTGCATTTTAAATTGCTTAGTAGCTTTTATGAAGAAACAATTGGGAGCAATACAGTTAATTGTGCTCAAATCCTATTATGGAAGGTTAAATCAAGAGGACACCGAGAAGTCATATCTATAAGACCCATGATTGGGCCTTCAAATGACTGTGAAAATCAGGGAATTAGAGAACCAGGCCTGAACTTCCCAAAAGTCACCAGTCCCAGGAACTAGGCCATAGGTCACCAATTCCAGGAAAAAAAACAATAAAGTCCCCTACCCAAGGAATAGCCTGGAGAAAACCCAGTAATATTTAACCATTACCCCTAGCAACAGCTAATCTGTGAATACCTGGAATTTACCCAAGTATTCTTTGCAATAGGTTGAGTAAAACAATTATGGTTTGGCCCTCTGGACAAACAACCAATCGTAGAGCTGCCTAGCTAGAATTTCCCAAAGCTTGTTGGAAACCAATAAAAATCCTCCTTTTCCTGAGCTCCAGGCTCTACACTCAAGACCCACCACGTTGGTGATGATATGGGCCCAAGCTTGAGCTTATAATAAAACACCCTACTGTGTTTGCATCAGAATTGGCTCCTTGGTGGTCTTTTGGGTCTGTGAGACTTGGGCATAACACTGGCTCCTATAAATAGGGTCTAGACCTCCAAATTCCAGTCCCTATGCCATCTTGCTGGCTTGAGAAGAGATTTCTTTTAAACATACTTAAACATGGACATTTAGAAAGAGAGAGGTACATGGGAAATAGATAGTCCATACCCTATGATGGAGGAGCAGGCTCAAGAGAAAGAGGTTTTAGGGCCTCACAAGCATTTACACATCTTCTAAAGCATTTTTAAAAATTTTATTATGTGTTTGTTAACATGTGTACAGGTGCCTGCAGAGGCCAGAGGTGTCAGATCCATTAGATCTGGAGTTGCAGGCAGTTGTGAAACACCCAACATGGGTGCTGGGAACAAAAGAGCAGGATGTTTTTAACTGCTGGGCCATCTCCCCAGCCTCCATATCCATGGTTAAGGTGGCTTCTGAAATTACATGGCTTAAAAGATGTGTGTGTGTGTGTGTGTGTGTGTGTACAGTCACTTTTCTCCTTCCACCAGGTGAGTCTTGGGGATTGAACTCAGGTTCTCAGGCTTGGTGACAAGTGCCTTTACCCATTTAAGTCACTTCACCAGCCTTGATCTTGTGTTTTTGAGTGAGGGTCTCATGTAGGTTTGGCTGGCCTAGAACTGACTACAGAGCAGTGGCTTCCTGTGGATGTTTGAAAGAGAACAGACCCCGTAGGCTCATATGTTTGAATACTCAGTCCCCATTTGATGAACTGTTTGGGAATGATTAGGAGGTGCAGCCTTGTTGGAGGAGGTGTGTTTGTTATTGAGTGTCCAGGAAAAAAACAAAGCTACTTTGTTATTGAGTGTCCAGAAAAAAAAAAAAAAGAACAAAACAACAACAACAAAAAACAAGTTTTCCCTCTGGCCTTCACCTTGAGACAGAGATAAGGGGATATTTCGCCAAGTTCCTTAAAACTTGTTTGTGTGACCTTGGACCATATCTGCCACAAGGAAGCTCTTTAAGAAACAAGTGGAGCAGTTCCTTGAACTTCTTTCTTGTATTGATGTGACTTGTTTTTGCTTTGCCTATAAAAATGAATTGAGGAGTAAACTCCCAGCTGCAGTCTTACTGACAACCCTCTCAAGCTGATCCCATGTATAGTGTGACTTGCTTTAATTATTTCAATCCTCACTCCCCACTCAGGAACTGATTGACTCTGTTGGCAGGCTCCAGCAGAGGTGTATCGCTGAGGTTTGGCCTTGAGGTTTCAAAAGGCCATACCAGGCCCAGTGTCTCTTTGTCTCTTTCTGCCTGCTCCCTCCAGAGTGGGTATAAAGCTCTCAGCTATTATTCCAGCATGATGCCTCTCTGGTCCCCATCATGACAATCATCACTCTCAAAAACTATAAGCAAGGCCCCAAGTAAATGTTTTCTTACAAGAGTTGCCTTTTTTTTTTTTTTTTTTTTTTGATAAGTGAGCTAGATCACACTGTTGCTCCTGAGCAGCTGATTAGGAATGAGAAACAACTGTGAGTCATAATTGTCAAAGTAAACTCTCCCCTCTCCTTTAGGCTTCCACTTTGCTGAGTAATACACTGGACTGTTATCCAAATTTAAAATTTGGTTTTTAATTTTGAGAACTTACAGATTCAAGCTGGGAGAGACAGTAAGTAGTAGCAGCAAATGTGTTGGGGTGGAAAAGATGGTTCAGGGGTTAAGAGCATGGACTGCACTTGCAAAGGACTTAGGTTTGGTTCCCTGCACTCACACTGAATGGCTCACAATCACCTGTAACTCTGTAACTCCAGCTTCTTTTGGCCTCCTTGATCACTATACATGTATGTGGGTGCATGTGCATGCACACACGCCACAAACACTTGCATAAGTAAAATTAAAAAAATACAGCAAAGATCTGATATGCTTGAGTCTTAAACAGGATTCATTGCTATTTTATTTTATTTCTTCTCCCTTTTAAAATTAATTCTTGTGGTTTTTTTTAGCAGGGTCTCTTATAGCGCAGGCTGGGCCCAAACTTGCTACATAGCTAAGGATGACCATGAACTCTTGATCCTCTGCCTTCTGCCTTCCAAGAGCTGGGATAACAGAACTAATGACACCACTCTCCCTCTCTCCTTGTTACACTGTGTAGCCCTGGCTGTCCTGAAACTCATTCTGTAGACCAGGCTGGCCTCGAACTCAGAGATCCACCTGCCTCTGCCTTGTGAGTGCTGGTATTAAAGTCATGCATCTCCACCATCTGGCTCCTAGCTTGCTATTTTAACAATCTTGTTTGAAATATGGGCAAGTATTGTGTTTATGTAGGCAATCTGTACCACTTACTGTTTTTGTTTATTTTAGTCAAAACCTTCAACTCTCTGGTGTTGAGATGTCAACCACACTCACCCTGTAGCCCAGGAACCTCATGCCTTGGCCTCTCAATTGCTGGGATCAGAGGAGTCATTTACAACTCAAAGCTTCTCTCTTACTTTTTTCCTTCTGTCTTTCCCCTCCCTCTCTTCCACTTTCCTTCTCTTCCCATGCCTTCCTTTGTTTCTCTTTCCTGTACCCCTAAACCCTTGCACCTTTTTGGAAAAATATCAATATCTGAAATCTTAAAAATAGAACATTGACATTTATGTCATTATTTTATGGTGTGCCACAAGCATGCATATGGCATGTATGTGAGGGTCAGAGGACAACTTGCCAGAATCTGTTCTTCTACTATGTAGGATCCCAGGAGATCAAACTCAGGTCGTCAGGCTTGGCTGCAAGCACCTTTACCTGCTGAGCCTACTCGCTGGCCCATGCATCTGAAATTTTTATGAAAAGCACTTTTGTGCCAACTTTGAGCACCTGAGTAGAGGCCATGGCTGCATTTGCTTTGCCAACATAGGCTGCTCCTGTCAGCAATTTGGTGATATCTTCCAAAAAGCGCAAACACACATGCCCTTTCGCCCACTCAGGAAGCCACAGGCAGATACCACCTCATCTGTGTGAAGTGTCATGCAGGCCAGAACACTTTACCACTTTGCTTGGTTTTATATGGTGCTGGGGAATCAAAAGCAGGTCTTCAGACATGGTTGCAAGTGCCTTTACATACTGAGCCATCTCACCTGCCCTTCCCACAATTTTTCATAATCACTGACTCTGCTCCATGCTAGCTAAGATTCTTTTCTACAGTGAAGTCATGATTAAGGGACTTCCTCAAGATGCTAGCATCTAGCCTGGGCTTTGTCTTCTCCTGTACCACCACTAACAAAAGCCACAGCAGTGCCACAAACCTTATGTGTTTCTCATAAAATTTCTGTGGACTGAAGCTCCCCAAAAATAAAAAGCTAGTCTACAAGGCTGTTGGACGGGCTGAGTTCATGATTGTAGAGTTAGGACGTTGCAGATCCAGTGCCACGTCAATCCTCAGTTACCTTTAACCCCTTATAGCAGTAATTCCTTGCCCAAATCTGTGTCTGATCTAATGCTCTTTTGACCATCACATGAAAACTCTGGGAACATGTTGTCTTTACAAATCACCCATTTGCACTACCTCCAAAGCCAAGAATTCCATCAGACAGCATCAGAGATCTGGTGACGATATCTGCTTTGCTGTCCTTGTTTGCTTACTGTTGCTGTGATAAACACGGTGATCAAAAAAAAAAAAAAAAACAACTTGGGAATTTCAGCTTACGGGTTAGAGTCCATCACTGAGGGTAACCAAGGCTGAAACTCAAGATAGGAGTTTAAAGCAAAACCATGATGAAATACTACTTAATGTAGAGAGAATATCTGTATGCTATATGGAAAAATCACCTACCAATAAAAAGCTGGTGGCCTATTAGTTGAGGCAGGAAATAGGAGGTGGGAATTCCAGCAGAGAGAGATGAACTCTGGGATAGAAAGAGAGGAGAGATTCGCCCCAGACTCTGAGGAAGATGGCCGCATTAAACCAGCCATGAGGCATACAAACAATATAAAAAGACAATATAGGTTATAAAGTATTAGGGGAATGAGCCAAAGATTATGGCCTAGGCCTTTATTCACAATGAATAAAGTCTCAAGGTTATTATTTCGGGAACTGGAGCATAGAGGAAAAGCCCAAGTTTATTAAGGTTACAATGTAACAGCTTACTCCTTGGTTCACATTCCTGCCTAGGGATAGTACCCACCCATGTAGACTGGGTTCTACATCCATTAGCAATCAAGAAAATGTCTCCCAGATGTGGCTATAGGCCAGGCTAAAAAAGGCAATAACTTAATTGAAGTTCGCTTTACGAAGATGTATCATATTGACAAGCAAGATTTGCCATCATTCCTACCTACCTAATGTTTCCAATACCATGTAGCTCTGGCTGGCCTAGAATTCACTGTGTAGACCAGACGGGCCTGGAACTCTGAGATTCCTCTGACTCTGCCTCCCAAGACGTGTACCACCATGCCTGGCCTGAAACCCTTTTGTTGGAACATCAAGATGAATCCATGATCCCCAGACAAGGTCACTCCAGTTGGTCCCAGAATCAACACTCTGTTCTCTATGAGGTCTTTCATTGATAGTATTGCACCACCCAATGTCAGGCCCCAAGAATGACCCATCTTCAGTGAAGGAGTCACACAGACTGGTGACAGGTAATGTCTTGTGGGCAGACCACTCAACATTGTCTTGGCTGGGTATCAGTGAGTCACTTCAGAGGACCAGCCTCACTTTGGTTTGTTGGACAGAACTGCTTTACTCTAGGCTGGTTTGGCCATTCTGTTTTGCTTTTTCTTTTTTCTTTCTTTTTTAGCCGTGACTTTCCTGGACTCAGTTTATAGATCAGGCTGGCCTCAAACTCCCAGAAATCCACCTTCCTCTGCCTGCCTGAGTGCTGGGTTTATGGATGTGCGCCACAATGCCCAGTTATTCTTTTTTCTTTTTTAAAATTTATCAGTGTATATCTGTGTATAGTTACAGGTAGTGTAGAGGTGCCCATGGAGGCCAGAAGGAGTTGGATCTGCAAGAACTGGAGTTATAAGCAGTTTCGAGCAGGCTAATGTGAATGCTGGGAACTGAGGTCCTCTGGGAGAGTAAGAGGTGCTCTTAACCAATGAGCCATCTTTCCTGCCACCAGTTTCCTCGTTTGTTCAAAAATACTTATACACTTGCTACCATTTAGCCTTTTCCTCCTCCCTGTTTATTACAATCTCCATCCTAGTTCAGAAAACTCTGAGCATCCAGCCAGAAAGAATGATGGGTTGAGGCACTTTCTGGCTGCAGAGGTGACTCAGTGGGTAAATGTACTTGAAACCAAGCCTGATGGCCTGGGTTTGATCACCAGGACCCACCTGGAAGAAAGGAAGCACCAACTCTGGAAAATTAACTGTCAGTCTGAAGAAAATCTTTTTCCCACGTTGTGACAATTAGACAAAAGACAGCATTTCATTGGGGATTTGAGAAGCCAGTTCCTGTGCTCTGTTTAAAACTTAGGTGCCACCACTCCAGATTCATGCCAGATACAACAGTTCTGCTAAAATTCTGCTATTAGTTCCCGCTTGCCAATAGGAGTCATTCTCCTTATCTCTAAAAAAAGGGGGGCATTTGGCTCTTCTACTAACATATTCCTTTGGGGTTTATCAGCATATAAAGTCCATGCTTACCTCCAGGCTCCCTCAGTCCTTGCTCACAGGTACATGTTAAACACTTCAAATCCACACACTGCCACTCACAGGCTCCCATCCTCCTAGTACCCATTTGCTGATAACCTGGAAGAATTTCTCCCTTTCATTTCTCCTTGCTCCCCCCCCCCCATACACACATGCATACAAGAGACAGCCGTGGCAATTTGAAATAAACTTTTCTGCTTTCACCCACAGAGTAGCTATTTCTGTTTCTTTATCACGTCCTTCACATTCATTAGCATCTGACTTCCAGTCATTTACCTGGACATGGCAATGCACACTCATGTGAAATATATACACAATAAATAAAATGCATCTTAAATTTTATATATTTACTATTTGAAGAAGCACTTTCATCCACCCTAGCAGGCTGGAGACTTCAGGGAGAGCACGATAGGGCTGGCAATAGGCTTATACAAAAACTCTAGAAACAAGCCTGATCAACACACACACATACACACATAACCACACTACATATACAAACACATATGCACTTAGCCCCCACACACTATACACATATGTACATTCATATACACTCACACGCAGTGTACACATACACACACATATACAAACTACATATACACAAACACACATTACATAATATACTACATACAAATTCAGGCACACATATACTACCTACATACATACACTCACATACATACATACATTGAAAACATTTTAAAAATCTATCAAAATTGGAAACATGTTGAAGAACAGCAAAAAAGTTAGTAAGAAAAACATAAAGGTTGGTATCAGCTTCCTCAGAAATCTGACATTTCCACCTTTTTCTTTCACTTCAGAAGGCTGACAAGCTATGTGTGTGTGTGAGGTTGACCAGAAAGAAAGAAACAGGACCAGAGATTCAAAGACAGAACAGCCTTTGTATGGGAAAGGACTAGAGATGCTGTGTTGCTGTGTTGGCTCACAGACTGGGATAGTCACAGGGCAGAAAAGGGGAGGGAGAAGGGAACAGAACTGTTTCTTTTTTGTGGGGGGAGGTGGTTTCATGACAGGGTTTCTCTGTGTATCTTTGGCCTTCCTGGAACTTACTCTGTAGATCAGGCTGACCTCCAAATCACTAAGATCTGCCCATCTGTGTCAACACAATGGGGACACCTGGGGAAATTGGAACCCCATGGTCATGTGGCATGGTCAGAGGAGGAAGAGAGTGGCCAGGCTCTCAATGTGGAAATGCCACAGAAGAACTCAAGAAAATCCACAGATTTCCAATAGATCTGCCCCTCAGAACCCATTAAGAAATTAGTTCAGACCGGAGAGAAGGGCTAGGGAGCACACACTTGTCATTCCTGTACTCAGAGGTGCTAGCAGGAAGATCAGGAGTTCAAGATTAGCCTAGAAATAATGGTTCTCAACCTGTGAGTTTCGACTCCAACAGATATCCTGCATATATTACATATTTACATTATAATTCACAACAGTAGCAAAATTACAGTTATAAGTAGCAATTAAAATAATTTTATGGTTGGAGGGGAGTCACCACAGCATAAGGAAGTATATTAAAGGCTCCCCAAATTAGGAAATTTGAGAACTACTTGCTTAGAATATTCAGTCTGAGGCCAGCCTGTGTGTACTACATGAGACCCTGTATCTTTTTACGACAGGATTTCACTGCGTAGCCCCGACTGGCCTAGAACTCTCTATGTGGACCAGGCTGACATAGTACTCACAGATCTGCCCGCCTTCCAGAGAGCTGAGCTTAAAGCCATACCAAACCTAGCTTTTTTCCTTCCTATTATTTTTATTAAAAGAAAAAAAAAAACAAACAAACAAACAAAAAAAAACAGGATGATCTCATATGGCCCAGGCTGGCCTCAAACTCGTTATACAGTCAAAGGAGACATTAAACTTCTGATTCTCCTGCCTCAATCCCTCTCCTTGCCCAAGTGGTAAGATGACAGGTTTACATAACAGTAGGTGTCCGAGTCTTGCCCTCAAGCAGCCTGTCTTTTCTCCCCCTACTGCCCTTTTCCCCTTTATTCTGTATTATTTTTATTCTTATTGTTATTGTTGGTTGGGACAAGGTCTCACTATAGCTCAGACCCATCTGATGTAGCCCAATCTAAGATTCACAGCAGTCCTCCAGCTGCAGCTTCCAAAGTGCTGGAATTTCAGACTTGCTTCCCTGCAAGAGCTGGAAACCGGCTTGGCTGTGGATGTGCAGAGGGCGAGGGGCAGCAGTAAATGGACAGTACTCCAGGCACTTCCCATGATCAGCTGAGATTCCAGACGTTGACTCCTGGTCTCAGAGAGACAAGGCGCTTAGGTGCATCTAGCTGGGATCTTTGTGGACCGAAAAGGAGCTGGTTCGGCCTGCCGAACCGAATAGAATAATCTGACATGATGGGTCACATTGGCCACCCTAGTTTTGGGGAAGATGAGGCAAAAGTGAGTTCCAGGATAGGCTAGGCTCCAAAATAAGACCTTGATACATCACCACCACTGACACACACACACATACACAGGCACGCACACTAAATACTTTTTTAATTATACAATAAATAACACATACACATTCTGAGGGGGAAAATATCAGGGTGCTCTCAAGCCGGGTAACCTTAACTCTGGCGGCCACACCCTCCTCTCCAGTAGGCTCCATGTGATTCAATGTCAACTCATTCATTCATTTGGTCATCCTTTAATTTTACTGAATTGGAGACTGAAGCACAGGGTTGAGCATGTCCGAATGCTGATGATAGAACCTTGGCCTCACACGGAGCTCTGTGCTTAGCCATGCTCCGTGATTGATGGGCCCCATACTTCAGTGGGTGGAGAGGACCTGAGGTTGAGGTGAGATGCTGAAGTCTTGTCTTCAATGTCCTCACCACCACCCCCAAAGAAACAAGCTTGTAGTGTCACGTGGTCTCCTTTAATCCCAGCCAGCACTTGGGAAGCGAGGCAGGTGGAAAAACAGCCTGCTGTATAGAGTGAGTTGTAGGACAACCAGGGCATACTTCCAGTGACCTCAAGACCTAGAAACTGGATTTGGTGGTACAAGCTTGAGGATCTCAAGTTTGAGTGTATCCTGAACTATGTAAGAAAGACTGTCCCCCAAAAACCAACCACTTGGAGCTGGGTCTTTATTCCAATGATAGAATGCTTACCTAGCTTGTGTGAAGCTCCAAGTTAGGTCCTCAGCACCACCTAAACCAGGTGTGCCCACTATGACAGCACTAGGTAGGTAGGGGCAGGAGAATCAGAAGTTCAGGGTTATTCATTCTCGGCTATTAATGTGTTTGAGGAGGATACATGAGACCTGTCTCAAAGAGAAAAAAACAAAACAAAGCAAGAAAACACACACACACACACACACACACACACACACACACACACACACAAAAATAGAAATAGAAAGACTTCTCTCAAGATCCAACCCTTAGAGGTATTAAATCTCTACACAGGAAGACTATCAGTGGACATTTACATCTGCACTAGACAACCCATTCTGCAGATGCACAAACAGAGGCCAAAATGGCAACCCCATGTAGGGAGGCCCTTGGGTCACCGTGGAGGGGTTTGGGGTCCCAGAACCTGAGGCTGAAGTCATTGTCCTTGTAATCAGAAATGCCTGACACTGTATTTACTAATTTTGAGAGCTGACTGTGTGTTAGGCTAAAGACAGAAAGAGTCTCAGATAGGGCCTAATGTAGTGACTATGAATGGCCCAGGTTCAAATCCCACCTTGTTGTCTTATGCCTGTGTGATCTCCTAGCAAACTCTTCTATGCCTCCATTTCCACAGTTATGAGTGGTGCATCCAGCCCAGTGTGCTGGCACACTCCTTTAAACACAGAATCACAGAACTTGGAGGCACATGTAAGCAGACCTCTGGGTTCCAGGCCAGCTTTGTCTATATACTGAGACCCTGTTTATTTTAATGATAATAATAATAACAATAATAAAGTTGTACTTTATGATAATGATTATAAGTAAAATAAGGAGCTAGAGAGTTGACTTGGCAGTTAAGAACACTGGCTGCTCTTACCGAAGACCTGGGTTTTGTTCTCAGCTCCCACATGGTGATTCATATATGTGATGCATGTACATATGTTCTAGCAAACACTAACATGCATAAAATAAAAATAAATCCATCTTTAAAATAAATTACATTAAATGAATTAATAACGCCTCTGTTTTCCCAGGTGGCATTAGGACTGTGCGGGTACCCTCCAATGCGACTGACTTCTTAGATGAGTCTGCATCTTTGTACTGTAGCCTGGCTTCTAAAGAGAATATGACAATCACACAGATAACCTGGATGAAGCAGATGCCAGACATATTGCATCTTTCTGTGGCTATCTTCTACCCCAAGAAGGGGCCCAGCATCGTTGGATGATGTTCTTGTCTGCCAAGCTGGACGAGGATCCCAGGAATGTATCTCTGGCTGTCTCCCAGTTTGGGCGCTCTGAATTTCAGTTTGCTACATTCCCTACAGGCAGCAAGACTGCCAGGGTCTGGCAGAGGGTACTTGGTTAAGTGTTGGAGTGAAGTAAGAGAATGGTTGATGTCCTTGGGACATGACATATCCTCCGCTTGTTCAGACCAGATGTGGAGGAAGTTAAAGAAGGCAGGCAGGATTTCATGTAGCACAGGCTAGCCTTTAGTTTGCTATGTAGCTGAGGATGACCATGAACTCTTGAGCTTACAGATAATGCACCCCAGTTCCCCAACCTCACCTCCTTGATATGTGGTCTCTGTATGTAACCCTGGCTGACCTGGAACTCACTATGTAAACCAGGCTGGCCTTAACCTCACAGCAATTTTCCTGCCTGTGCCTTCTGAATGCCTGGCTATCACTTACTTTTTTTTCAAGACAGGGTTTCTCTGTGTATCCTTGGCTGTCCTGGGCCAGAATGGCCTCAAACTCACAGAGTTCCACCTGCCTCTTCCTCCCTGAGTGCTGGGGTTAAAGGCTTGTGCTATCACAACTGACTTCCCTTCCTTTTTTTAATCAAATATTTATGGAGATATGTACCAAAGAACATTTAAAATATACATAATAATATATACTATAGAGATATATACATAAATATAATATATATTATATATTTAAAAGACTTATTTATTATAAATACAATGTTCTATCTGCATGTACACTTGCACACCAGAAGAGGACACCAGATCTCACTATAGATGGTTGTGAGCCACCATGTCATTGTTGGGAACTGAACTTAGGACCTCTGGAAAATCAGCCAGTGTTTTTAACCTCTGAGCCATCTCTCCAGCCCTATATATATTATTATTTTTTAATTTTTAAAATACTTAATTAGGTTTTAATGATGTGTATGTGTTGATAGGTAATTATGTGCTTATGAATGTCGTGCCCATGGAATCCAGAAGTGAATGTTGAATCAATGGAGAAAAAGTAACAGGCAGTTGTGACTTATCGAACATAGAAGCTGGGAAACAAGTTTCTATGAAAGAAGTATATGCTCTTAATTGCTAAGATCAAGAAATAAAGTCCTTATACCATGTGTATCTTTCTACTTCGGGGTTACCTAACTCAATATGATCTTTTTTACTTCCATGGATTTGCCTGAAAATCATGATTTCCTTGTTTTTAATAGCTGAGTAATATTCCATTGTGTAAATGCACCACAATTTCAGTATCCATTCTCGGTTGAGGGACATTTAGGCTGTTCCCAGATTCTGGCTATTACAAATGACGCTGCTGTAACATAGCTGAGCAAATGTCCTTGTTGAATAGTGGAACATATTTAAGGTATATGCCCAGGAGTGGTATTGCTGGATTTTAATTCCTAATTTTCTGAGAAAGCACCAGATTGATTTCCAAAGTGGTTGTAAAATTTTACATTCCTACCAGCAGTGGAGGAGGGTTCCCTTTCTCCACATCCTCTCCAGCATGTATTGTCACTTGAGTTGTTGCTCTTAGCCATTCTGATTTGTGTAAGGTGGAGTCTCAGGGTCTTTTGATTTGCATTTCCGTGATGACTAATGATGTTGAACATTTCTTTAAGTGTCTCTGCCATACTATATTCTTCTGTTAAAAATTCTCTGTTTAGCTCTGTACCCCATTTTTTTAAATTTTCACTGAATTTTACTGCTATACTCTAGTGGCCCTTTACTATTTTTAAATTTTTTATTTATTATATATTACAATTTATTTACTTTGTACCCTGGCTGTGGCATCCTACCTTCTCTCCTCCCTCTTCTCACCTATGCCCATCCCCAAGTCTACTGATTCTTTGAATTGTTTTCTTTGTTTATAATTCATTGATTTCAGCTCTGAGTTTGATTATTTCTAATCATCTACTCCTCTTGAGTGTGTCTGTTTCTTCTTTTTTTTTTTTCCTTAGGGCTTTTAGGTGTGCCTTTAAGTTGCTTCTGTGAGATGTCTCAAACTTATTTCTGGAGGAAATTAATGCTATGAACTTTCCTCTTAGCACTGCTTTCATTGTGTCCCATAAGTTTGGGTACATTGTGTCTTCATTTTCATTGAATTTTAAGAAGTCTTTAATTTCTTTTTTCATTTCTTCCCTGACCAAGCTGTCATTGAGTAGAGAGTTGTTTAGTTTCCATGTGTATGTAGGCTTTTTGTTATCTTTGATGTTGTTGAGGTCCAGTTTTAGGCCATGGTGGTCTGATAGGACACAAGGGATTATCTTGACCTTCTTGTATTTGTTGAGGCCTGCTTTGTGCGTGACTATATGGTCAATTTTGGAGATGTTTCCATGAGTTGCTGAGAAGAAGGTATACTCTTTTGAGTTTGGGTGAAAAGTTCTGTAGACATCTATTAGGTCCATTGGATTTCTGTAAGTGTCATTATTTCCTTATTTAGTTTTTTTCTAGATGATCAGTCCCTTGGTGAGAGTGGGGTGTTGAACACTATTAACACTAGTAAGATGTTGGGGTCAATGTGTGATTTGAGATTTAATAATGTTTTATTTATGAATGCAGGTGCTCTTGTATTTGGGGCATAGATGTTCAGGATTGTGATGTCCTCCTGGTGTTTTTTTTTTTTTCTTTTGATGAGAATGCAGTGCCCCTCCTCAACTTTTTTGATTAATTTTGGTTGAAATTCTTTTATTAGAGAATAGGATAGCTACTCTGGGTCTGTTTGTTTGAAAACAACCTTTTCCAGCCCTTTACCCTGATGTAGTATCTGTTTTTGTTGCAGAGGTGTGTTTCTTGGATGCAGCAGAATGTTGGATCCTGTTTCCACAACCATTCTGTTCGCCTGTGTCTTTTTATTGGAAAGTTGAGACCATTGATGTTGATAGATAATAGTGACCAATGAGTGTTATTCCTTTTATTGTGGAGTTGGTGGTGATAGTGTATTTGTGTGCTTGTTTTCTTTTGATTTTTTGTTGTTGTTGTGAAGTTATCTATGTCTAAATTTTTCTTGGGTGTAATTGATTTCATTAGATTGGAGTTTTCCTTCTAGTATCTTCTGTAGGACTGGGTTGCTGTGCAGGTATTGTTTAAGTTTAGTTTTGTCATGGAATATTTAGTTTTCTCTTTCTGTGTTGATTGAAAGTTTTGCTGGGTATAGTAGTGTGGTTTGACATCTGTGTTCTCTTAGAGTCTCCATGACATCTGACCAGGCCCTTCTGGCTTTCATGGTTTCTGTGTGAAGTCTGGTATGATTCTGATAGGTCTATCTTTATATGTTACTTGGCCTTTTTCTCTTGCTGCTTTTAATATTTTTTCTTTGTTTTGATTTAGAGTTTTGACTATTACATGACATGAGGAGTTTCTTTTCTGGTCTAGTCTATTTGCTGTCTGCAAGCCTCTTGTATGTTTAAGGACATCTCTTTCTTTAAGTTGGAAATTTTTCCTCTATGATTTTTTTTTGAAAATAATTTTTGGACCTGGGAGCCTGGAATCTTCTTTTTTTGTCTATTCCTAGTATTCTTAGATTTCATCTTTTCATGGTGTCCTTGATTTCTTCCATATTTTGTGTTTGGAACTTTTCCGATTTTACTTTTTCTTTGAGAGAAACATCAATTTCTGCAAGTGTATCTTTAGCACCCGAGATTCTCTCTTTCACTCTTGTATTCTACTGATGATGCTTACCTCTGTAGTTCCTGATCTTTTCTCCAGATTCTCCAGCTCCAGAGTTTTCTTTGTGTTTTCTTTATTGATTCTAATTCTATTTTCATGTCTTGCACATTTCCTTCATCTGTTTGAATTTGGGTTCCTGTCTTTCCATGATGACCTCTATTTTTTTGTGTGCCTCTATTTGTGTGGCTATATATGCCTGTGTTTCCTTAAGAGCATTGTTCATTTCATCTTTATGTGCATATAATAACTGGATAAGCATAGATTTAAAATAAATTTCCTGTATTTCCAATGAATTAAAATATCCATTGATTTGGGGGGTTGCTGGTGAAGCCATGAGGTCCTGATTTTTGGTAGACATGTTCTTAAGCCTGTCTCTAACCATCTGATGGTCAGTAGCCTTAGCTGTTTTTTCCTGGAGACTGAGTCTTTCTGTATCTGGAGTCTGGAGTATTCTTCAGGAATATGAGAAATTTCTGCTTGTGTGAAAGTGGGTGTTGGTGTTTCAGATGTAGCTAAGGGAGGAATGTTGCAGATGCATGTGTGTTAGCGCAGGAGTGTGCATAGAAGTGTGCCTTCCTGAAAGAGTGGAGTGTGAGGGAAGACTGTAAGTGCAGGTTGTGGTTTGCAGACACAGTGGGTGTGCTCAGGTGCCCTGAATGACTCAGTGGCCCACAGGCCTGTCTCGGTATTGACCTCCAAGTGTTCAGATATTTCTGTGCTGCACCATCTTGGCCCCAGAAATTGTTTTCAGTATTTTTTTTGGCTGGACTCCACTGGGAGACTCACAGAACAGGGGCTTTAATATTCAGAACACTGTCCCAGGAATCCCTATGTTGCCCACAGTGGGGGTGTGGTGGAGGGATCTGATACCTGGCAGCTAGTTAGCATAGAGGGACCCAGGGCTCCGTATACTTTATCTAGCACATGTACTCACTCGCAGGGGTTTTTGGAAAGCTCAGAGAGCCCAGGAACTCACTCGCAAGAGTGTGCAGTAAGCTCAAAGGGCCCACAGTTTTCTACTCTCAGATTTGGGTCTCCATTTGACCTTTAGAGTAAGATGGCCCCATACCTGTGGTTATGCACTCCCTGCTACTGCTGTGCCTCCATAGAAAGTGAAGATACAGACAAAAGTGCAGGTGGTTGATAGTTAGCCACTCTCAGACCCTAGAGATGTCCACAGGGGTCCTGGATCCAATCTGTCCAGCTCTTGGGTTGTCCCCTCTAGCCTAGGAAGCCTCAAAGTCAATGCTCTGGCTTCATCAGCCCATCCACTCACCATATTTTGAGTTTTTAGATCCTCTACCCTTCAGAAATGGTGCACACTGGTTGCTGCCATCTTAGAGTCCCTATATTTTTATATACACAGAGGAATCCAGAAGAGGGTGGGGGAGCCCTTGGAACTGGAGTTATAGACAGTTGTGTGCTACCATACAGGTGCTGGTAATTGAACCTGCAAAGATCAGCCAGTGCTCTTAACAATTGACCCACCTCTCCAGCCCCTCCTATAGGCCATTTGGCAGCTTGACCTGTGTATTATTAGTCCCTCCCCTTGAAATATAGACTTGTGTGCAGTTATCTGGCTTTTCAGGACCTGAATTCAAATTTTATTTAATATATATCATTATATTTTTTTTTATTTGTGTCTCTGTGTACATGATACACATGAAACAATTGGAGAAAAAAGGTACAGGAGCTGTCCTTTTACCGTGTGAATCCTGGGGATTGAACTCAGACTATCAGGCTTGACAGCAAGTATCTATATTCACTGAGCCCTCTGCTAAAGTCTGTTTGCCAAAGTCTCTCTCTGCTTTGGCAAGGTTCCAGGGTCCAGGGTAGGATCTAGGATTGGATTTGGAATCCTGGATCACTTTATCATTTGGGTTGACAAGCTGATGGCTCAGTCAACTGATCACCATGGATGATTGACAGAAGGATGGAAGGAGACCAGGATTCCTTCTCTAGGTCTAGGGACTGGCGACATTGCTGCTAATGAGGAAAACCTAAACCTTTTTTTTTTTTTTTCTGTAGCCAAGACTGTAAAAAGTGGTGTCTAGCCAAAACTGCAAGGGTTTGTAAAAAGCTGGCTCTTCAATCTAAGGTTAGCTCATGTGGAGGATCAGGCCATGATGGAGGCCTCCACAATTAGGTCCTGAATCTACTCACTTATTTGTTAATTGATAGGAAAAGAAAAGAGGATAGAAAGTAAGCAAAGACCATTCATGCACACACGCTTAAGATAAAAGGTGGATAAAGGTAAAAACGTTAACTTCAACTTTAACAAACTTCCACAAGTTTTTATATGAGATGGTGTTGATTTCAGCTAGCATCTCCTCTGCAGAAACTGTAGCAAGTTTAGTCTGCCCGTTCCATAGTATCAGCTCATATGTACACATAAACAATCAGACATACGGGCCTGTACATATTTACATACATTCAATGGATGATACAGAAGGAGCTCCTTACATACAGACAGACAACTGGCATGCACTCATGTAATATATGCACAAAAACCAGACAGATGGACATATATACATGTAAGCACATATCTATACACATTTTTACAACTCCTGGATGAATCAAATTCCAGAGGGCTTCCATTCAATGGGCTTCTACCACTGGGCTTCTGCTAATGGGTTTCGGCTAACATTTATTATATGGTCATAGTTTTATGCCTCTGAGACAAAGCTCCCAGAAAAGGAATTTTCTCATAGTCAAAAAAAGCAATTAATCACAAAAACAGATGGATTCTAAAATACAACACATTACATGTTTTAAAACTAAGCATTTCTTATCTATGTATCCATTACATAAATTCATAGTGAGTTCAGAGTGAAAAAGGTTGACAAGGCCTAAAGGTTAACAGGGTCCAAAAGTTACAAGAATATATGTCTTGTAAATTAGGACTGGCTATACATTTCCAGTAATGTTATCTGTTTTTCATTCCAAGAAACAAAGTAAATTTAGAATGACAGTATATAATGCCATAACCTGACAGGGTATAAGGAATTACAGCAAAACAGTTTTTATTTAATGACATCAAGATTTGTACTTAATTTAGACATTTCTAGGTAGCCCCATTATATTTTGGGTTCGTGGGAAGTTTAAACCACCTTGCCTATATTTATATACCAGAATTCATGAGTGAAGTCTACCTGAGGCTACAAATCTGTCTTAAGCCTGTCTCCTAGTAAGGTATATGGAGGTCCACAAAGGTATTTATTGCAATCATCTAAAAATGTTTTAGAAGTTCTAAAACAATTTAACTTTAAAATTGTTTGAGTCAGACCAGGAATTCCATAATCAGGAATTAATTCATCTGAACAGTAGCACATCTTCAATAAGATCCCTTAAGAAGTTTGATCAATCAGAGTGGGTAAATACCCAGAAAGTGACAATTCATGCCATACCAGATTTTGTAGATGTAGCAGTACACAAATTACAGAGTTATCAGAGGTTAGAAGCAATTCTGGGGTGCATCACAGTATAGACCATGCAAAATACCGGATCCCCTTCTAGAAGGTCCACCTGCCTAATGACCCCCTTTAACAGAATGGCTCCTGACATTGTCCCAGAGCTTGGATTTCAAATTGGCCATCCCATACCCTTAAACTTCCCCTTCAATACCAAGCATAGTAGCACATGCCTGAATTTCAACCTCTAAGCAGCCTGAAGCTAGAGGCTCATAAGCTCAAAGACAACTTGGCCTGTCTTTAAAAAAGAAAGAAAGAAAGAAAGAAAGAAAGAAAGAAAGAAAGAAAGAAAGAAAGAAAGAAAGAAAGAAAGAAAGAAAGAAGGGAACTGGGCTTTCTTTCTTCTGCTGCAGAGCACCTGTGAAATGTGTTTTTAATGGTTCTTTCAGCCTGACCTAACCACACTGCAGAGGCCCTGAAGCCCAATTCCACCTCAAAGCTCTGTGGAGCCCCCAAGCCAAGCAGACGGCAAGAACATTACCTGCAGGATGGAATATGAAAGCCTCCAGGTGCCATACCTGCTGCCTTTGACCCTTTCCCTAAACTGTGAGTGTGTTAGGGCAAACATCTGAGCCCTGCCTCTCCCCACCCCACTGTCCAGGCAGCCTCCATTTCCCCCTAACTCACATTTGTCACCTGCATGCACTCTGTCAAACTCCGGCTGTGGGGCGCTGTCACTGTCTCTGCTACATGAACCCCCTTACTTTTTCTACTATGTTTCTCTAAGGCACTCATTATTTCCCTACCATAGTCCTCCTCCTCAATATTGTCTATGCTTATTTGCCCACAGTTGGATACTGAATCCCTGGTCCGTGTTCACATGGTCCTTCACATTCAACATTGGCTAATCTCTGGCTGCCTGTTCCCGTTCCCCCTCCTTATCAGCACATGTACTTAGTTGTGTTCTCTTGATGGAGATCACACTCTGAGAGCCCAGACTCACCTTCTCCAGCTGCCTAGATGCCTTCAGATTTACAGTGACACCTGCAGATTTCCTGACATAGACAGAGCCAGACAGTCCACCCAATGGAAGTAAGACACAACAAACCCTGACTGTTTGAGATTTTCTAATGACCATCCTAGTTCAGCACATTAAAAGAGGGCTGGGAATCTAGCTCAGTTGTTAAGAGTGCTCACCTAGCTTGCACAAAGCTATGGGTTCAAACCCCAGCATCACATAATCCTGGTGTGGTAATACACACCTGCAATCCCAGTACTCAGGAAGTGGAGGCAAGAAGTTCAAGGTCATCCTAGGGTAATTGTTCTCAACCAGTGGGGTCATGAGCCCATTGGGGTTGAAAGACCCTTTCACTGGAGTTATATGTCAGATATCCTGCATTTCATATTATGTTGTGATTCACAGCAGTAGCAAAATTACAGTTATGAAGTAGCAGTAAAAATAATTTTATGGTTGAGGGTCACCACAATGTGAGGAACTGTATTTGAAAGGGGTGCAGCCTTAGGAAGGTTGATAATCATTGGTCTAAGGGCTTGATGGGAGCACGTTTAAGTCTAACCTGGGCTACATGAGACTGGTATGTAAGTTTGGTATGGTAGTGCACACCTGGAATCTCAACACTTAGGAAGCTGAGGCCAAGCTGGGCTATGACACACTTACAAACAACAAACCCAAATCCAGTTAACCTTCATAGTGGGTTTTATCCAACCCAAAATATCCAAAAGATGAATTTAAAAATTATTACACCTACGTATTTCTTTATTTGTGTGTCCAGGGTAGACATACTATACCTGTGTGGAAATCAGAACCCTCAGTCATCACCTCCCACCATGTGAGAATAGAGGCTTGACCTCAAGTCACTGGACCTGGTGGCAGGCACCCACTGAGCCGTCTCACAGGGCCAAGATTATCATTTTGACACATAATTGATTTCTCAGACAGTCTTGGTGAGACTGTTTACATTCTTCTTGCCAGAATAAACCTTCAAAATTGTGTGTCTTAGATCAGTCATCTCTGAAGCCATGAGAGGCTGTGTGGCTGGTGATTACCATGCTGGACTAAAGGTCCAGCTCCTATGTCGTCAATACTGCCCCATCCTAATTACTGTCTACACACACACACACACCTGTCTTCTAGTATCTTTAGCTCTGGATCTCCTAGGAATGAGTTATCCCCTTACTCAGTAGCATGTACTCTATTGTCCCACAACCTGTCTATACCAAGATCATGATGGTGTATCAACACAAGATTGCTTCTCAGGGAGCAAGTTGAGAAGGGATCTCTCAATGTAGCCCAGGCTGCCCTCAAATTCATGATCCTCCTGCCTCAGCCTCCCCAGTGCTGTGATTAATTACTGGCTCCTATACACTCTCTTGAGACTCTGCACACCTTTCTTCCCATTGCTGTCTACCTAGGTTCTCTCCTGCTGGACTCATCAGAGCCTTGAATGTGCTCCTGTGTCTTTGGAGTATCTAGAAAAGCCATTGCTCATATGACATCCAAGACAAACTAGGGCCTGTTCCAGGAAAATTCAGTTAAAGAAGGATATGGGAAGTCCCCTTTTTGTCCCCCTGACTAAGGAAGCCCAAACCTAACCATTGTGGGCTAATCCTTGAAGTTGCCTAGCTGCCTCCTACTCAGGAGAAGACCTACCCAGATCTCACCCACAGTGTCCGTTCTCTTCAGATCCACCTTAAGTGTCCATCTCTGGCTATGACAGCAACTGCAACTGGTACTTAGGCCTCACAGAGGTGGCCCTGACCTGTGAAAATTTCTACAAACCTATGCCCCTTCCCTATGAATGGAACATGTGAGTTATGGGGACCTGGAAATGGGTCTGTGGGAGAAGGGCTGGGGTCAGAAGCTAAAGGTCTGAAAAGGGAGGGAGTTTAGGAGCAAAAAAATAATGAGTTGGGCATGGTGGCACACACCTTTAATCACAGCCCTGGTGAGGCAGAGGCAGGCCTATCTCTGAGTTCAAGGCCAGCCTCGTGTATAGAGCAATTTCCAGAACAGCCAGGGCTACATAGAGAGACCCTGTCACCCCATCTTTTATAAAACAGTAAAATAATTATATATTCCTAGTAAAATTTTCATCTTGTGACTGTGACTTGGGGTTTTCAAAGATGGTTTAATCCAGGCCATGGCCACACTAGCAGTCCTGGTATTTTTTTTTCCACCACACCCCTAGGGAATCCGTTCCTTGTGTAGGTTAAAGGTCACAAAGAGCTGAAACAATGGTTAGTACTGGCAAGTCCCTGGGTGAGCCCTCCAGGACAGAAGCAAATCAAAGATGCCCACCTTCATCCAATCCATTTGGTTCCTGGCTGCCCACCTCCTCTGCCTCTGAAGGCTCCAGTCATCCCAGTGTACAGATGAGCAAGTTAGACTCTGTGAGAAACTCCAAATTCATTTGCAGGCTGCAATTATATGGAAGGGAAAGTGTGTTGGGAGATGGCTCAGTGGGGAAAGTGCTTGCTGTATAAGCATGAGGATCTGCTGAAGCTGATCCTCAGCACCACATAAATAAAGGAAACAAGGAAGAAGGAATAAAAGGAAAAAAAATTTTTTTCAGTGGAGGCTAGAATCCAGGGCCCCATATACACTAGGAAAATACTTTACCACTGAGATATGACCCCCTACCATCACCACTGGGAGATTCTAGGCAGAGGCTCTACCATTGAACCACACTCTCAGCCTTCACTGAGGGATTCTAGGCAAGCTCTCTGGCACTTACCCAAATCAATAAATAATTTAACAATTTTTATTAGGTTTCTTTCTTTATTTCAAAAATAAGTTGGGTCAACCATTCTAGAACTTTCAAACAGATCCCAGCTCCCAAAGCAGCTACTACTGCCTTTGGTGTCTGTCTATTTGTCTGTCTGTCTGTCTCTCTCATACACACACACACACAGAGAGAGAGAGAGAGAGAGAGAGAGAGAGAGAGAGAGAGCCCTTCCCATTTTTCTCTGGTCCCCAACAAGTCTAATCTTGTCCCAGGGGAGTTTACAAACTTCTGTTCCATCTTATGGACATATCAAAGTGCATACTTTCACAACCTTGTTTCCTTTAATACCTTGGTAGAAATTTTCCAAATATACACAGGTATAAGATTTTTCCAAATGAATGCTCAGAAGAGAAAAATAAATCCATTCCAAGGATTCTCCCAATAATATTTCACTGCACCTAATTTGACAGTTTAAAAACTTATTACATTTATTAATTTACGTTGTGTGGAGTAGGCAGCCAGTACCAAAGTGTATATGTGGATGTCAGAGAACAGGAGTCAGTTCTCTCCTTCCACCTTGTGTGTCCTGGGGATTGAACTAGGGTTGTCAGGCTTGGCAGCAAGCACTTCTACTTGTTTGTCAAGTCATATCACTGGCCCCATTTTTTACTTTTTGAGACAGCCTCATTATGTACATCTCATCATAGCTGCCTATAACTTGCTGTAGTCCTCCTGTTTCAGTTTCCCAAGTTCTGGGACAACAGGTGTAGTCCAGGCATTGATGATCACTTTGTCTCAGGCTCCTGCTTGCTAGGATTCCTGGGGTCACCACTAGACCCTACCTGTATTTTAATGTTGTTAGATTCTATACTGAATGTGTCACCAATTATTTAATGAGTCCTTAGGGTGTGGTGGCACACACTTTTAATCACAGCACCCTATAGGCAGAGGCAAGTCAGTCTCTATGAGTTCAAGGCCAGCTTGGTCTACAAAGCATATTCTTGATATGGTAAAAACCTATATAAAAACAAAACCAGTTGCTATTGTGGGATAAGGTCATCATTTGCATATTTTAATCATGTAACCAGGCCATCCATGGTAGTTAGTGACCACAACCACGTTATCCAGTCTGTGGATTCCCACATTCATTTACCAGTTCTCAGTGAAAGGAAATGACATCAAGATTTGGCCATGCTAAGACTGGGAACCTGACTCAGTGGTAGAGCTTCTCTGAGTCATCTTAGAATGCTCAGAACTCAACACTTCCACATCCTCCACCCCCTGCTTAGATGCTTTCTCAGGACTTGGGCCCATCCACCAACTCAGCTTGGTGCATAAAGTTGTCCAAAGTCTCTGTATTTCTGAGTTTTCTGTTTCACCAAACAAGATAACATTATAAACAATGTCTGGGAAAGATAAAGCAGGGTTGGGGAATAGAGAAAAGTGGTTACTTTGCAGTAGAAAGAGTGGGACGGGATCACCAAGGCCATGCCTGAGCACAGAATTCTGGAGGAGGCCAGGGACAGCTCTGCAGTGCTTGGAGGGTAGAGGGAATGGCATTTGCAAATGTATTTCTGTCCATCAACCCTTGCTTCTGCAAATGCCTAAGTGAGGTGTCGGTGCCTGGAGTGAGAGGTCCATGCAGATGTCTACAGGGAAGCAAAAGGGGCCAGTAACAGATGATGGGGCACAAAGAAGGGAGGGGCTTACTCTGAGTTACTCCTGTAACTAGGAGTCCTAAAAGTGGAGTTGGGTTCTTGTGTGCCCTCTGGTGACCATGTGGGGAACAGCCATAGGCAAAAACAAAAGCCAGAACCTGAAAGCACAAAGACACAGGCTTGCTGTCTGCCTGCCAGCATGTCACCAGAGCAGTTCTGTGTTCCTGCCACGGTTGTTCTATCAACAGAGGTGCGTGCTCATTATCCCTTCTTCCCCAGGACCACTGGTTCACTGCCCACCTCTGCTGAACCCCAGGACCACTGTGGATGATCTCAATAACACGAACTTCATTTGAAATGTAACCAATATCCTAAGGTCCAAGCAGGCCCAAGTGACAATCCTAGATAAAGGTGAGCTGTCCTCCGACATGGAGGGGAGGGTACAGCAGGGTGACCCCCGGGGAAGGGATATGGGTAAGATGGCTGATAATTATAGCAAGTCATAGGACAAAGACTTTACCAGGCCAGGCTTGGGCAAGTGTGGGATACCTCTGACCTAGGGACTCAGAAAGTCCTTTCCAAGCATTTTGGACATAACTCTACCAGTTCCAACTGAGAAAAATAAGATTGAAAGGGGAGGGCAGGTGGCATAGAGATGGCTCAGTGGATAAAGGTGCTTGCTGTCAAGCGTGATGATCTGAGTTCAATCCCTGGCAGACCCAACTTCCACAAGTTGTCTTGAAAGTCTGGCCAAAGTCTCTGTGTTTCTGTGTTACCTCCACTTACCCACAATAGTCTGAGCATGAGCACACATCTGAAAGCACAGGCACATAAAGAATTGTAGCTTTTACTTAGAAAAAATAAATTGTTGAATGTGAGGCTTCAGGTATGGCTAGATCCAGGTGCTAGCTCAGGAACTGTTTTTACATCTTTTATCTCTGAAGCCAAGTATTGGGGTGCACACCTATCAGCACTGTGAGGTCTGATGCAGAAGGATCAAGAGCCTGAAGGACAGGATCAATGATGTAATTTATTTGGTAGAGTGTTTGCTTAGCATGCATGAGGTTCTGGTTCAAATCCCAGCACCTCATCTACTAGGTATTGTGCTACATGGGTGTAATCACACAGTGTTTGAGAGAGAGAGAGAGGAAAAAGAATTGGGCATATAAGATTATCCTTGACTACACAGCAAATTTGAGGTTGGGCTGTGGTACATGAGCCCCCATCTCAAAACAAACAAACGAACAAACAAACATCTGACTGTAGAAATCATAAAGTGTAGGCTGGCCATGGTGCACACACCTTTAATCCCAGCATTCAGAAAGCAGAGGCAGGCAGTTCTCTGTGAGCATGAGGCCAGCCTGGTCTACAAAGACAGTCCAGCACAGCCAGAGCTACACAGAGAAACCCTGTCTTGAAAAAGAAAAAAAAATCATAAAATGTGGTCAACACCTGAATACTCTAGACTGAGAGATATGTGATGCCCCTCAGGAAACTTGGGACATTGTTTCAAAGATGCCTGGGTAATGTGAAAGCTTGGTAGCTTTCCTCATCTGCTTGTCCATTTTCTAGAGAAATCTGAGATTGTGCAGCCAGATTCCAGCTTAGGAACTGAGCCCATCATTAGCATCAGCATTGCTGTCCTCATTATCATTACAGTTGTGGTACTGATTGTAGTCTGGACATGCAAATGTGGTGAGTCTTTTACTCCTCAGTATATTCCCACACACAGTTGCCAAAGCCACTGCAAAGGAGTCCTTGCTGTGTGCAGCCTTGATGCCAAGCATCCACAGCCATGTGTCCCTCCACATACACTCAGGGAATTTTAGTGTTTTGCTTTCGGATGAAGTATTGGAGATGGACTCTAGGGCTTTGTATATGTTTGGCAGGTACTCTACCACTGGCCCACACCTCAGCCTCTCACTTGGGGGATTCTAGGCAGGGCCTCTACCACTGAGCCACTCCCAAGTTCCTCATTTTCCATAGAACACACTCTCTCTAAGCACTAGTTCTGAATGCCACTGAAATCTGCACAGGAACCTGTGCTGTGTGGAGGAAGGGATTGTGCTTTAATCGACTGACCTGCCTGCTACAGCCTCACAGCTGCAGAGTGACCAATCACTCATACACTGCTTCAGGACTGACTTTTTCCCTCAAACATGAAATAAATCTATCCTCCCCCACTCCCCGGTCACCTGGGTTCTGTCTCCTTCTCTACAGAATCATCTCTAACCTCTAACAGAATAGGTCAAGCACAACCTTTCATTCTCACCCAGGCCAGGCTTGCTCAGTCCTGGTGGTCACTATTTTGGAATATGTGTATCTCTTCCAATGAAATGTGAGCAGAGAGGTGTTGGCAGGAATTGTCAGGGTCAAGGGTATCCTCAGCTACATAGGATAGCCTGGGCTACGAAGACCTTGCCTCACAAAACCAAAATATATCATGTGGTGGCAGAGCATAAATTTAATCTTTGCACTAGGGAGGCAGATAGATCTCTGTGAGTTCGAGACCAGCCTGGTCTCCAGAGAAAGTTCCAACACAGCCAAAAGCTGCACAGAGAAATCCTGTCTTAAAGAGGAAAAAAAGCGAGAGAAAGGCAGGGGGAGAGAATGATTATATTAGGGTCTCAATAGTTTCTTCAAGGTCACACTTTAGTGACTGAACTTCTTCCTGCTAGGTACTGCCTCCTACATTCCTCTAACCTCCTGACAATTTGCACTGAACCTTAATACATGGGCCTTTTTGGGTGACACACAAGACTCATACTCTTAAGATGGGGTGCTGACACAGGTCTTTGTCACCCAGCACTTGGGAGGTGAGAGCGGGAAGATTGTGAGTTAGAAGCCAGCCTGGGGTACATGTCAGGGCCTTCTCCTCCAAGATAAACCTAACTATAGCCCCCATTTTTGTGATTATGTCCCTGGAGGCAAGTGGCTTCATATCTGTGACTCAGTTTCCTCATCTGTAAAAAGGGTGGAATAATGTGTGCCAATACAGACAACATAGTTACCACAGCCCTTGCTGCACGGAAAGCCATACAGTCATGATACAGTAGCTATGATTGTTATTGTCATCATCAGTATTAATGCTCCAGAAATGTAGGGGTGTCTGTCTCTCGTTTTCAGCTATATCCCCAATGTCCTCAATTGCCTTGTCCTGAAAGAGACGTTGTCCATTTACTGACTAATGCTTGCTAGATAGTTGAGGGAACTGAGGGCACACTAGACCCAATGTGACACCAGGCCTAAAAGACAGAGATTGAATTTTGGCCCTGAACAAATTTGTTTTTGAGACAGAGATCTCACTCTGTAGTCCAGGCTGTGGAATCCAATATGTAAACCAGGGTGCCCTTGAACTCACAGGGATTCGCCTTTGCCTCCTGAGTGCTGAGATTGAAGGTGTGCGCCACCATGCCTAGCTTTATGTTTTGTTTTGTTTTTTAAAAGTGTATGAGTGTATTGTCTGCATGTAGGTCTGTGCAGTACATGCATGCAGTGGCCACAGAAGCTAAAAGAGTGTGTCGGATCCCCTGGAGCAGGAGTTACAGATGGCTGCAAGCTGCCGCATGGGTCCTGGGAATTGAATCCAGGTCCCTTACAGAAGCAGCCAGTGCTCTTAACCACAACTAACATTTTCCACTGCCACCACCACCACCACTTCCTTTCTTTTTTCACACTGGGTTTCATGTAGTCTCGGCTGGCCTCAAATTCTATATGTAGCTAGAGATTACCTTAAATTACTGGTCTACTTCTAAAGTGTATGCACTTTGATGTCTGACTCTTCCCTATCCTGTGTCAATGCAAAGGCTGAAGAAGCCCAGACACCCTCAGACAACCTCTTCCTATGATTCCAAAGTTTCAGACATCCTCTTCCCATCATTCTAGAGTCTCTTTCTTCCTGAAAAATTCTCTTGTTTGTCTAGGTTGTTCTCTGTGGTCCAGGCCTGTACAGAAGCAGGGGGGAGGAAGACGTAGGTCTGAGTGGATCACAGACCCGTTTCTGGAACTTTCTCAAGAAGGGGGAAAGACAATTGCACTATGGCATCAGGATCCAGGGTTTTCCCAGTCCTTGGCTTGTGCACCAATGGGAGGGACTGGAAACTTTAGAAGAACTCTTGGTCCACCTGGCTCTGTCTCCGCTGATGGTGGGATTACAGGTGTGTGCCAATGCATCCAGCTCTCCCTCAGTTTTCTCACTGTGTAGCCCAGGCTAGCCTCTAACTCCTGCCTATGACTCCAGTGTGCTGAGGTTTCAAGGCATGCCTACTTCCCAATCCCTAACTATGGCTGCTGCTTAGGGATAGAGTGGACCTGCTTCTTGAGCTACTCATTTCACCAGGAAGATCATTTATTTGAAAGAGTCCCTGACTGAAGTTTGGTATTTGATGTTCCCCAACTAGGATGTCTGCTATTCATTTGTGAAAAGTGATAGCACTACCTAGAACATTGAAAAAAACAGCATGAGGTGACAGTGCTTGGTAAACAGAACTAAGGAACTTTGAAGCCTCAACAACTGGAACCCCACTTCAACAAATGAATAAGCTTCTAGAGACTGTCCGCCTACTGTGGTGAATACAGCAAGGCTCTCCCAGGATCCCAGTAAATTCCACAATGTACAAGAGGACTAATGGAGCCCAGTGTGGGGGTTCACACCTGTCATCCCAGCAAGCGGGAAGACAGATACAAAGTTGAGTCTGGCCTGGGATACAGAGTGAAGTCCTGTTTAAACCCAGACAAGCAAACAAACAGGCTTTGAGATGGTAAAAAACTGAAGTCTTTCTTTGGATAAGATAAATCCTCTACCTCATGTTGACCATATGGAATGTTCTAGGAGCTGAAAGACTTAGCCAATGAAATTCAACAGCAGTCTCCTTTTCAGTTGAGTCATTCATGGCTTGTCCGTCTCTCTTCTCTGGGCAAGGTCTCACTATGTGGCCAAGGCTGGGCTCAAACTCACACAGATCCATCCGTCTCTACCTCCTAAGTGCCACCACACTCTTCTAGGTCTTCTTTTTTATGAAGAAAAGAAAAATATATTTATAAAAGCTATATAGTTATATATGTATATAGTTATATATACTATATTTACTTATATATATAACTACATATATAACTATATTTAGTATATACATAACTATTTGGCTTTTATAAATATACATAACAATATATATTTTCATATAGCCCAGTTTATCCTTAAACTAATTATACAGCCAATAATGATCTTAACTAATTTATTTTAATTTATTTGTCTTCATGATTAAACATACCTTAACCCCTGATCCCTACCTTCTCCTCTCCTCTCAATCCATTAGTCTCCTTTTTCACCCCAGACAGTATTCTAATTTATGTCTTAAAACAGACATGGTGTTTTAACTGCATAAAAATCTGTGAAACACAAATGAATAATATATATATATATGTATGTATTAGTCTTTCTGAGGCTGACTCAATTTCTTTAATATGATTCTCTATAGTTGTATCCATTTTCTTGCAAATGCTGTAACTTTTTTTGTGGCTGAAAAAAATTTCCATTGTGTGTATATACCATGTTTTCTTTACTCATTCCTCTGTGGGTGGGCATAGAGATTGGTTTCTTATCTGAGCTGTTGTGTACATGCTGTAATAAATATCAGCATTGCCTCTGAGATGTATTGGCCTGGTATATCTCCAAGAATGGGATAGCCAGGTCATATGGTCTGTATATTCAGGTTTTGGAGGAAGTTGTGTACTGACGTCCATAGCGTGGGAATAAGGGTTCCCATTTTCCACATCCTCAAACAGCCTTTGTTGTTTTCTCTATGACTTCCACTCTGACTGTGTTGAGGTGGAATCTCAACATTGAGTGTGTGGCACACAAGCTTGAAGAGGCAAGAAGAGGGCACCCAATCCCCTGGAGCCAGACAACATGCACTTGTGAGCTGCCCTATAAGGGTGCTGAGAACCCAATTCAGGTCCTCTGCCAGAATAAGACAGTGCTCTTAACCACTGAGCATCTCTACAGCCCCTCAATAGGTTTAATATTATTATTATTAAAGAATTAACTTTTTGAAACAGGGTTTCTTTGTGTAGCCCTGGCTGTCCTGGAGGTCACTCTGTAGACCAGGTTGGCCTCAAACTCAGAAATCTGCCTACCTCTGCCTCTCAAGCACTGGGATTACAGGCACCTGGCTCCTCAGTATAGGTTTAAGTTGCATTCCCCTCATGATTTATGAGGCTGGATATTATGGTGGGTTGAATAAAAATGGTCCCCATAGGCTCATAGGGAGTGGCACTATTAGGAAGTATGGCCTTATCGGAGGAAGTATGTCACTGGAGGTGGGCTTTAGTGTTCAAAAGCAAAGTCACTGTATCCCTGTCTTCCTGCTGTCTGCCAATCCATAAGTAGCTCTTGGCTCCTCTCTAACACCATGTCTGCCTGTGTGTCATTATGATTCCCACCATGACAATAATGGAGTAAACCTCAGAAAGTGTAAGCCAGTCCCAGTTAAATGTTTTTCTTTTTAAGAGTTGCCGTGGCCACGGTGTCTCTTCACAGCAATTAAAAACTCTAAGACAGACTCTTTTTTTCATATGTGTATTGCCATTTGTATTCCATCTTTTGAGAACTGTCTCAGTTTTGGGAACTGATTTGTTGTGTTGCTTTCTGTTTGTTTGTTTATTTATTTATTTATTTTATGGAAATGGTCTTTGTGTACTTCTGGCTGTCCTGGAACTCACAGGGATCCTCCTGCCTCTGTGTCCTCAGTGTTGTGACTAAGAGTGTGCACCACCAGACACTACCTAGGTCTTGAAGTGTTTTCCTACAGTCTTCTCCCATAGTCCCAGATCTTGCACTTAAATAAAGGTCTATGATATATTTGGATTTGATTTTTGTTCAGGATGAGCTAAAGGGATTAAATTTCAGTCTTGTCTATGTGGACACCCAGTTTCTCCAGCACCATTTGTTGAAGGAGACATCTTTTCTCCAATGTTTATTTTTTAGCATCTTTATAAAAAACCAAGAAATCATTACCTGGCCATGGTGACACTTGCCTTTAATCTTAGCACTCGGGAAACAGAGGCAGGCCTCTGAGTTTGAGGCCATTCTAGTCTACAGAGTGAGTTCCAGTACAGCCAGGGCTACAGAGAAACTGTCTCCAAAACAAAATAAATAGACAAAATCAAGAAATCACCTGTCTATAAATGCGTGAATTGTTCCTATTTTCTTGCCTCATATAGCCCAAGTTGTCCTGGGAGTCAGTGTATATATAGCTGTGTCTGCCTTAAACTCTTAATCCTTCTGCCTTCACCTTCCAAGTGTCAGACTTAGAGGTGCACAGCCTCGAACTTGTGGAGGGCTGTCAGCTCCAGCAACCTTTTACCAAAACCTATGTCCTGAGACAGGCCCTGCCTGCTGTGGGTTAGCTGAAACTGACAGGTATTAACTCACTTCGTGCCCCTGAAGTCACACAAAACCATGAGGCACAATAGCTCAAATGTGGCTGCAAGGTATACATTAAAAGAACTTTAGGACCTGACTCAGGTCCCAGCACACACGTAAAAAAGCACACTTTCACAAATGTGTGTGTGCCTGTGTACCACACTCCATGTGGTGGCTTCTGCAAACACCATGGCTAGCAGAGTAAGGATTCCTGTGAGACAAGAAGGAAATCCTGTTCAGAAGAACTAACTCAGTAGCTAGTGTTAGCTCAAACTTGTGGAGTCTGACCCAGGGAATATTGTTTTAAGCATATTTAAGTACAATACAATTTGGAAAAATGTTTCCTGGTGTGACACAATCCCTTGTTCGCCTGGAGGAGTAATTACATTGAAAGTTTTCTTAAGGTACATATCACTTCTTCCATGAAGATGGGTTCTGTGGATAGACTACCTGTGTAATCTTAAGGGCCAAGGGAGGATCTGGTGTGGTCTCAGCCATACAGATAGTATAGAGGCTGGTTGGGCTATTAGCCATTTCTGGTCCTGATTGTGGGAGTGTAAGGAGGCCCTAGCCATACAGAAAAGAAAGATAAGTAATTGATAAGTAACCCTATGCGTACCATTTTAGCAGCAGCATGATTTAATAAACTAAGAACCTGTTCTGCTTCAAGTGCTAAATTTTTATAGCATTTAAGAGGGCTGGAGAGATGGCTCAGTGGTTAAGAGAACTGGCTGTTCTTCTAAAGGACCCAGGTTCAATTCCCAGCATCCACATGGCAGCTCACAACTGTCTGTAACTCCAGTTCCAGAGTTTTTGGACCCCTCATACAGACACACATGCAGGCAAAACATCAGTATACATAAAAACATAAACAAATCTTATAGAATTTAACCAAAAATTCCCAGAAAGCAACTTAGAGGGCAGAGCCAAATCCTCAGTAGTGATAGACAGATAAGAACCTGCCCATTGGAATGGCCCAATTTTTTAAATTTTAGTCTTTTAATTTATTCACCATGAAAAATAGGCACTCACTTAAGTATTGGTTAGAAGAAGAGGAAAGGAGAATGTAAGAGAACCAGCTTAGGTGCTTTATGTACTAGCTGTCATTGTTCCCATACGAGAAGTTGGACCTGTTTTAATTTTTCTCCCATTAAGGAACCATAGATTGATCTATATTGGTTTGTTACCACAGTGAAGGAAAACAAATAAACTAGCAAAAAAAAAAAAAAAAAAAAACAGCAGTGGAGCCCTAGTCCGTGCTCTAGTATCAGAGCCAGGCACCATCATTTGCAACTTAAATGCAGCATAGGATTCAGCTCTGCATTCAGCTGACCCAGGAAGTAGAAAAGGCAGTGGTAGGAGGGAGGGGCTCCTGCAATCAGAGGGCACTGAGTTCCAGTCAGATGGTGTGGAATGGCCAGCTAGAGTCAGGGCAGGCAACCCTCTGAAGACCTGTCCTGCTTGCTGGTTGAATGATTGACAAGGATTTTATCTCCCCTTTCATGAATTCTTTTTACATTAGTTTTTTTTTTTTTTAATTTCAAATTGTTAACATCAACAGTTATGTTATGGAGCACTTGAAGAGAAAAACAAGTGGTTAGTCATGGCTAGATACAGAGTAAGTTGCAGTAGAGTGAGACACAGCTAGCTAGCAAGGAAGCAGCCAGGTGCAACTTCAAGGCCCAGGAGGTGACAGAACAGGCAACTTCGTGGTGATGCCCAAGTACTAAGAGTATCTAAGAGAGAGGCTCAGTTTCCCATGTCTGCCTGTAACTGGAAAAGTTTAACAGGGACACAGACACACATAGAGACAACAAAAACAAAACCAACAAACACAGAACACAGATTAGTGGCCATGAAGACAAACCGGATCTAGAGGGTGTACAGTGTCAACCCACCATGACCCTGAATTCCAGAATTCTTATGCAGCATCCAGCATTTTCCATGAGTTCTCTGATTGGTGCCCCAGACCAACCAGAAACCTGAAACCTAGATTTAATTTGTTTTGTTTTGTTTTTCCGGAGTGGATTTCCCTGTGTAGCCCTGGCTGTCCTAGAACTTATTTGTAGACCAAACTGGCCTCAAACTCAGAGATCACCACTGCCTGGCTTCATTCTTTAAATTTGAAACACAAAGTACAGAGATACAGGTAGACTCTTTGGGAAAAATTGGTGAGGGCTATAGTCATTTCCTGGGGCTGAGGTACATATTTTTGGTGTCCTTCTCTAAATCTGATAGCCTTTACCCTTGCCTAGGAGGAGCCCATCTCAGTGCTCAGGGGTCTTCTACTCAGGGATCTTTTGGGGACCTCCAAATAATATGGGGTACCAAAAGAGAAATACTCCTGAGAGATCTGAGTAAGTCGAGTGGAATCTTTATTAAATTTAACAGCTGGTCGGACTGTCCCTAGGAGATTTAACAGGAATCAACTTTGACCTCCAGTTTGTTTTGAGTTTGTAAGGGCAAAAGCCCCACAATTGGTACATGTACAGAGAGGCAGCTCTGGACACCTGCATCAATCAGGTTTGGTTTACAGAAGCAGAGAGATAGCAGCTAGATCAGGCAGTTAACTTTAGCTCAGGGTCACCTGGTGTAGTACTCTTTGGCTGGTCCAAGTGACCAGTTTTACCCAAGATAATTTTAGCATTAAAGTATTCTTAGGAGTCCTTTCATGAGATGGCATAACTATGGTTCAGAAACTCACTTGGTCAGGGATCAAGGACTGAATTTTACAGTCATTTCGACAGAGTTGCAGAGCTGGAGCTCTGAGTATTTTCTTCCTCTGGATCTTAACAAACATCTCAATAACTGAATAAAATGCTTTGGCTTAGCCAGGTGGTGGTGGCATATGCATTTGATCCCAGCACTCAGGAGACAGAGGCAGGCCAATATCTATGGTTGAGGCTAGACTGGTCTATAGAGTGAGTTCCGGTATGGCCAGGGCTACATAGAAAAACCCTGTCTCAAAAAGGAAAAAAATAAAAAGAAAGAAAATTTTCTTCCTTTTTCTGAGGGTGGAGTCCCTTGAGTAGAGTGCCAGTTGTCAGGGTCTCGGCAGACACCATGGCCACCAGAGTAACCATCCCAGTGAGGGAAGAAGGAAGTCCAGTTCAACAGAACTCAAGGAACCTGTTCTGGCTCAAACTTCTAGAGTTTGACCCCAGGCAGATTATTTTAAATGTGTTTAAGAACAGTGCAGTTTGGAGAAAAGCTTCCTGGTGTAACACACCCCTGAGTGCATGATGAGACATATCTGCATAGAAACTTATATCAAAGTACATGTCACTTTTTCCATGAAGACGGGTTCTGTAGATAGGTGTTGTGGGGTATCCACCAGAGGAGATTGCTTAGACATGAGTCTAAGCCAGTCGCAAGATTTTATTAGCCAGCAGGTTTTCGGAATCCCACTGTAGCCCACCGTGTCTTTCTCAGGGTGAGCTTTGAAGCACAAGGACCATGTTCTGGAGTGACATACTTCAGTTCACAAGAATAGTTAGTTAGTCAAAAGCAGAACTATAGAAGAAAAAAAAAAGCAAGGCTAGTTCCTTTAGAGACATTCCCACATTCCCAGATCTATGGACTTTGATGGATTAGGTCTTTCTTTTTGTTTAGGTGTTGTCTACATGCTGCTGAGTTTTACAGCCTGATGGTAATTCCACCATGGAGTAAGTTGCGCTAACGTCTGGGGGCTTGATACATTCCCCATTGGTCTTGGTAAATGAATCAAATCATAAACTCATCTTGTTTTAAAGAGGTGTAGTTGGTCCTGAGGGCCATTAACTTTACTGAATTGATACATAATTGGGTATATAGTTTAAGATTTGGGGGCCATGGTTATTCCAATCAGAATGAGAAACGTGTGTAGTTTGTGCTGATAGCAGAGTACTTTGCCAAGAGGACCAGAAGAACAGAGACTGGTATTAACTATCTGATTTATGTCTTTGTCTCTTTTTTCTTTTTGAGGTTTTCTCCAACTATGACAAGATTTCTCTAATTTCTCCTGATCGAGTAGCATAAAACCAACAGGTTTCCCCTATAGCCATAGTCCCCCAAAACTCACAAGAAGTAGGTCTAAGCACCTAGATTTTGTAGGAACACTTCTGCAAGGAGGTTTAACTATTGTTTTAATTCAGAAATGGAAAGTCTTGTTTTGTCTTTTTTTTTTCTTTTAGACAGGGTTTCTTTGTGTAGCCCTGGCTGTCCTAGAACTCACTCTGTAGACGAGGCTGCTTCATGAATGCTGAGGTTAAAGGCATGTGCTAGCACTGACCCAGCCAGATGAAAACTTTTAATGCACCTAGGTCCTGGTCAACCTGTATACTTGGTTTCTTAAAGTTTTTAATCTTCCATAATAAAGGATGATATGCCTATGTCTGCTGAGCCAGCTCTCCCTGCTCTAACCAGGAGTGGGATGAGGACAGGTGCAGGTCTTCCTTTGTCGTCCAGGGTGCATATCAACGTGTATTTTTCCCTTCTTCCCCATTATATAGGTATATAATGGGGAAGAATGTGTACTAAGATGCATAAAAGGTATTTCTCAGTTTGGAAAGCACAAAAGAGGCACATTTAGTCAAAGTATTAGTACATGCACACCAAGTAGTCTCAGGGATTCAGTAACTTTGCTGTTGTCCAGATGAGTTAACTCATAAGGCAAGAAGTGCCGGCATCAGAATAAGGGGAAATGCTGAGGTTAAAGGTTTTGGATATTAGATCCAAATTAGATCCTGTAAATCATCTAATACTAATTAGGGCTGTCCAGTCACAGTGAATTTTGTTAGTCAATGGGCTGACATTCTGGTTACTTACTATCCCTATGTAGTACAGGGTCTGGGTGTCTAAGCATAAGCAGAAATCCTGGCTGATTTCTGTCTGGGAATGATTAACTCTGTCCTCAAGATCCCTTCCTGTGGCATAGAGTCTGTTTCCCCAGGTTTTCACTGTTTGGCAAAACATTCTTATGAAATTAATAGAGTTTTAATTTCATGGCCATTGTATTATAGTTTCCTGTTGTGCATTTCTTGGAAGGGGGCTTTCTTTCTAGATATTCACCCATGTGTTTTCAGGAAGCTTCAGTTTCACATCCCAGTCCCCCCCAATGGAAATGTCCTTTTATCTGGCAACAAGAATACCCCACAACAGAGCTTCCATAGAACTGTAAACTCTGTACTCCTATCTCAACAGATAATATCCCATATCTTTCTTTCTTTCTTTTTTTCAGTATAATCAGCCACTTTAAGTGGACATCAGTGAGCAAAGGTCAAGATGGAGTATGGGTGGCTGGTTTGTAGTCATGGTAGCTAATACCTTCCTTATATCTGCCTTCCTCAGTTCCCAGTCCAGGTGTAAGGACAGTGCAGACTTGACCATAACTCTGCACTCCTACCAAACATAAGGCTCAGGGGGAGGTGTGGAGCAGGGAGAGGCAGGGCCTGGGGCCCGTTGAGACCTTAATGGGACTGTAGTCCAGAGAGAGTCTATGTGACTTCCATTTTCTTGACCTGAATGTAGTGTAACCATGATGTAATGCCAGCTACTTTCACAGTCATAGAAGTGAAGAGAATAACCATTTAGGGTCCTTTCCAGGGTAGTTCCAGTGCCCCTTTTGCTACTCATTTGATTGAGACTGTATCAATGAATGTGAACAAGAGGAACCTGGTGGTGGACTCAAAGGTCTGATGGGTCTCTTGAATAGCCTGATGAATAGTCTACAGGGAGAACTGGAGGGCCAGTGGTGACTTGAGAAAAGAATGTTTAGAGAGTTTTGCCAAGTGCTGGTCGTTTAGCCTGGGAAGCAGTGGGGGAGGTTTTTCAAAGATACTTTCATAGGGGGTGTAGCTCCCCCTATGTGGGGTGCAGCTGCCCAAAGCAAAACAAAGAGTTTTGTTCAAATTTCTTTTTGTTCTTGTTTTGGGTTTTGTGTATTTGTTTGTTTTCTCCTTTTTTAAGTTTTTGAATATTAGTTACAGTTTATTAACTTTGTATCCCATCTGTATCCTGCTCCCTCATTCCTTCCCAATCCCACCCTCCCTTCCTCATCTGCTCCTTGCCCCTTTCCAAGTCCAGTGATAGGGGAGGATCTCCTTCCATTTCATCTGACCCTGGTTTATCAGGTGTCTTCAGGACTTGCTGGAAAGTCCTCCTCTGTGGCCTAGTGGGGCTGCTCCTCCTTCGAGAGAGGGGGGGCGGTGGTCAAAGAGCCTGCCATTGAGTTCACGTCAGAAATAGTCCCTGTTCCCCTTACTAGGGTACCCACATGGATACTGAGCTACCATGGACTACATCCGAGCAGAGGTTCTAGGTTATATCCATACATGGTCCTTGTTTGGAGAAACAGTCTCATAAAAGACCCCTGTGCCCAGATCTATTTGGTCTTTGTGGAGCTCCTGTCCTCTCCAGATCATATTAACTCCCCTTTATTTCTTATGATTCCCTGCACTCTGTCGAAGGTTTGGTTATGAGTCTTAGTATCTGCTTTGATACACTGCTAGGTAGAGTCTTTCAGAGGCCCTCTGTGGTAGGCTCCTGTCCTGTTACTTGTCTTCTCCTACTTCCAATGTCCATCCCATTTGTCTTTCTACATGAGGATTGATCATCTTACCCTGGGTCCTCTTTCTTGTTAATCTTCTTTAGGTGTATAGATTTCAGTATGTTTATCCTATCTTATAGGTCTATATAAGTGAGTATATACCATGTGTGTCTTTCTGCTTTTGGGATACATCACTCAGGATGAGCTTTTCAAGGTCTCAACATTTGCCTGCAAATTTCATGATTTCCTTATTTTTAATTGCTGAGTAGTATTCCATTGTGTTAAAGTACCATAATTTCTGTATCCATTCCTCAACTGAGGAACATCTGGGCTATTTCCAGGTTCTGGCTATTATGAAAAAAGCTGTTACGAACATGGTTGAGCAAATGTCCTTGTTGTGTACTTGAGCATCTTTTGGATATATGCCTAGGAGTGGTATAGTTGGATCTTGAGCAAGCACTATTCCTAATTGTCTGAGAAAGTGCCAGACTGATTTCCAAAGTGGTTGTACAAGTTTGCATTCCCACCAGCAATGAAGGAAGGTTCCCCTTTCTCCAAAACCTCTCCAGCATGTGTTGTCACTTGAGTTTTTTATCTTAGCCATTCTGATCAGTGTTAGGTGAAATCTCGGGGTCGTTTTGATTTGCATCTCTCTGATGGCTAAGGAGGTTGAGCATTTCATTTAGTGTTTCTCTGCCATTCTGTATTCCTCTACTGAGATTTCTTTGTTTAGCTCTGTACCTCATTTTTTAATTGGATTGATAGATTTGTTGTTTTTCAACTTTTTTTTTTTTAAATAGGGTTTTCTGTGTAGCCCTGACTGTCCCGGAACTCACTCCGTAGACCAGCTAAAATTAGCAGGTTGCAGACAGCTGCAGTTCCAGCTTGCTACTACAAGAATGTACAGGAGGGGGCGATGTGGATTCACATTTCTCAAAGGACAAGAAGAAGCAGCAGAATGGGGGGGTCACTTGCCCCAAGCTCCAGTTGCCAGGTGCATAACGAATGGTACTGAGGGCTCCACGCAGGGCTGCCCACCTGTTCCAGTGGAGTGTGGTGACTATAATCCTGGCACAGAAAGACACAACTCCTGAATTCCCCAAAGTGGGGACTGAAGGTACGGCCCATCATCTGCTGCCACCTCAGACAGACACACACAAGCACACAGTCCCCAACTCAAGGTGTGCTCCTCCTGCTGGAACAGACTTCACTAGAGCAGAAAGGCCTGGAGCCACCCTCCTCCGGTCTTTAGACTGTCTCTTTTCAGTAGAACCTTCTGGAGTAATTCTGGAAATGTTATATTCTAATCTGATCGTGATTAAATGCATTTGGCCAGCGCATACTTGAAAATGGCTGGCTTGAAGAACTAAATCTGGTTTTTGTTTTGTGAGACATGGTCCCACTGTATAGCCCTGGCTTGTCAGGAACTCACTATGCAGACCAGGCTGGCCTGGAACTCACAGAGATACACCTGTCTCTGCTTCCCCGGGGCTGGGATTAAAGGCCTGTGCCACCACACCCACAGCACGTGTATGAAGGTTAGAAGACAACTGTGGAACTTCATTCTCTCCTTCCACCATGTGGGTCCTGTGGATAGAACTCAGGTTGTCAGGCTTTGTGGCAAGCACCTTTACCTGCTGAGCCATCTAGCTGTCTCAACATACATTTTGATCACATTTACCCGCCATACCCTCCTGTCTTCCGTCAACCATCATTTAAATACTTTTATAGTTATTTATTTATTTATTTATTTTTGTAGACATAGCCAATGTGGCTTACTCTTTCATTGCCAAGTCAGCCCTGAATGCTCTATCTTAAGCTCAGTCCAGGCCAAAATCAAAACCCTGCAGAACTGGAGAACCCACCTGTTCCTCCTGTTAGCAATCGTGCATCTTCACTGCCTGACCTTGGGACCCAGCAACAGCAGTTTGTGTCATCACTAGCTGCCAAGGTGTGACCCATTCCAAATGTGGCCATGAGCTGTATATCTCCCCTCACGATGCCCCATGCATGTGCTATATCCCCTTATAAAAGAACAGTTCCTACTCTCCCTATTTTCTTTCCCTCCACCCTTGCCCAGAGGCAGTCTCTGTATAGAATCCCCAACAGACCTCCCACCTGAGATCTGTTGCATGGTGTGACTTTATGGCATGTCCCATTTAGATCATAAGACCAACTACTGGCCTCACTCAGCCCTTCCCAGTGTCTCACTGATCCAGGTTTCACAGATCCCATGATGTACCCATATGGCCAGCTCAGCCTTTGTCTATTTGCATGAGCTGGGCAGCCTGGGGCACACTCCTGCCTATCATTTCTCTCTTGATTCCAGGTCTCTCAGGATAGGTTGTCTTCTCCAGGGAGCCCTCCCTTCCTTATCCCCAGATCTCTCCTAGCCCCCTTGGTTTTCATCTCTCTTCTGATCACATCCTTATCTGGGGATAGATCTGCAGTGGGGGCTGTAACACACAGAGGGCTGAAGGCAGAAATAACCCTTCTTAAGCCCTGTCAGGTCACAGGCTGAGCACAGGACTGGTCACTGGATTTAGTGGATGAATACTTAAAAATAAACAGAAACAAAACAAAAAACCCCAAACTAAGCATGGCTTACAAGATGGCTCAGAGGGTAAAAGTGTTTGTCGTCAAAACTGTTGACCTGATTCTGATCCCTGAGAACCTCATGTGGAGAGAGGCACCCCCTACACACACACACACAATAAATAAATGTTTAAAGAAAGAGTGCTTTAGAATGAACCCGCCACAGCCTCTGCTACTCACTGACTCCCCCACGTCCCTGAACTTTAGCTTCTCAGTCCTGGCTTATGAGGGAGGTAGTGGGGAGGAGAGATTGCTTGACCAGGGGCTGCCTTGCTATTTCCCTATGTACAGCCACATTGAGTGGGAAGAGAATGGATGGGTCTGGCAAGGAGGCCTGAGAAGTCTGCAGTCACCCTAAAAGATGGGTCCAACCAGTGTGTGTGCTTCATCTCTGAATATGGGTACAGCCTCCAGAAGCTGGGAGACAGTACAAGACAATGCTGGGGCTCCTCAGCCTCACAGCCTGGCTGAGTCCTGAGGCACCCTCACCTTCACTGAACTTCACTCTTTGGAGACCAAGGCCCCACCCACCCTATGGCTTTCAGTGCCTTTGCTCTCTCTACAGACAGCAAGATGGAGATTTGCACCCAGACTCCAGGCTGCTTCTGAAAGGGCCTACTGTTCTCAGGTAAGGAGGAAACAACCTCAAGAACTGAGGGACAAGATGGGACAAGGTGGTAGCATCACAACTTCATCCCTATTTCACCTATGAATTTTTCAGTAAGTCAGAACTCTCAGGCAATTATTGTTTGTTTCCTCATTGTGTTCTGGGGAGGGACTAGAGATGGAACCTGTAATGTAAGCACACCTAAAATCTCAGCATTTGGAAGGTAGAAGGACATCTTGAACTACATAACCAGTTCAAGGCTAGCTTGGTCTACTTGAGACCTTGTCTCAAATAAAAAGCAAAAATCTAGGAAGAGTCAGCCATGGTAGTGGGTATCTGTAATTGCAGCACTGTGGAGGATGAGGCAGGGGGATCACAAATTGGAGCTGGACTGTATAGTGAGTTCCAGGCAATTTGGCTCAAAAAAAGGAGGAGGAGGAGAGAGAGAGAGAGAGAGAGAGAGAGAGAGAGAGAGAGAGAGGAAAAGGGAAGGAAAGAAAAGAAAAAAAGAAAAGAAAAGAAATCTGGAAGTTAGTGGCACATGCCATTGATTCCAGCACTCAGGAAGCAGAGGCAGGCTATTCTCTGTGAGTCTGAGGCCAGCTTGTTCTGTAGAGTGAGTTCCAGAACAGCCAAACCTATGTCAAATAAGAAGGAGCAGGAGGAAGAAGAGAAGACAAACCTAGGGAATTTTAGACCTATGATGTAATTGATATGATAAGTAATATAATAGGTATGCCTTTAAATATTGTTTGAATGAGTAAATTCTGAGGGTCCAAGTGTTTAGGGACAAATCAAGTTCTATCACAGGACAGAAAAATCTTCTGCCAGTGGAGTGGCAGATCTGTGGCATCTGTGCCTATATTCCTACTATTGCATCCAGGGCAGACATCACTATCTAATCTCATCCCCATTTCCTATGCGCAGCCCTCAGAATATTTGCTTCCAGTTGAGAGTCTATAGAAAGGAGGGTTTTGATATTTCCACCTGACACTGGAACTCAGGCATCATCCATTCCTTCCCACAGCCTTAATTCTGGAACCCTGGCTGCCCCAAGGCTCCCAGGTAGGCCTCCACATCCAGAAGATTCCAGAGCAGCCTCAAAAGAACCAGGACCCTCTCTTATCCCTTCCTTCATGGTGTCTGCAGCACTGTCCAGAACTTTATCTGGTACCTGAAGGAGGAGACTTAAGGAGACACAAAGGTCTTCTCTTACATCCATGGGCTACCACAGCTCCAGAGGAATGGCAGTGACAGAGGACAGCAAGACATTGCTGGCTTCCCCAATAGTTACATGCTGTTTCAAGGTGCTCAACTTTCAGATAGTAGCAACTACCAAGTCGCTGTCACCATCAACCTTACCTGGACAATTAATGCCAAGACTGAGGTACAGGTAATTGGAAAGGCTGTGGTGGGAGCAAGGCTATGTGCAAATACCATTTTATTTGGTCTCCTCATTCAAATGTACACTGTGCATTATTTATTGAACACCTACTGTGTACCAGGCTATGGATGTCCTAGACCCAAAGGCACACCCCATTTCATTGGTTCTTCCTATGCACTGAGATCCATATTCATTGGGCACCTTTTATATGCCTGGCCCTGATGAATTGCTAAATTTTCTTGTTCACTAAGTCAAGTGTTTATTGATGTAACTGGTCTAGATGAAATGCTATGAGATAGGGTGGGGGACAGTAGTGTCATCTAACACTTCTTAGAAATCTTACCAAGCAAAGTATGATACTAAACACTTTTCCTAGATCAGCCGTATCATTAAGACTGGCTGATATCTTGGGGTAGAGGGAGGTGTGTCTCAGAGAAGTTTTACAGTCTCTCTGGTCTCACTACACATTGCTAGTGCTCGCTATTCACAAGAACCACAGATGGTGCCAGGTTTTGCCAAGTGCTCCCCAGAGCCAGCCCCCTCAATAAGGACTGTTACAATATAATAACTACTTTGTCACTTTGCTGGGGAACAGCCTCAGCCAATTGTGGGTCTTGAGATTGGGAGGATTGGGTCAGCACAAGAGAAAATCACTTCACACACAGGAAAGTATAAGCTGACAGATGACTCATTTCAAGAGACTGTTCTTGGGAGGCGTCTCTCTGGTATCTACTTATGCTCTCTTTTTTCTGCTCTGGAACACAGAGTCAATCCCAGTCTTTTATTGCTAAATCATTTCCTTATACTTTTTTCTACATAATCAAAACCCTTTTTGTCTTTCCACAGAATATTGGCGTTTCCCCCAAATATGCACAGCTGAGAATAAACAAAATATAGCAAGCTGTACTCTACATACATGGCATAGTATTGCTTGCAAACTAGCAAGCATATTTAATGATTAAATCAGTGATTTTCTCAGACAAACCTTCACATCATAAGTCATCTGGGAAAAATCTTGTGGTTACAATAAGTGGCATAAGAACAAAGAGTTGCTAAACAAACTGTACTATTCTTAGTTCTTAGCTGCTGTTTGTAGCTGAGCAAGTTTTTTTTTTTTCTGAGCTCTTTCTAAACATCTTTAGTAATAGGTGTGATCATTCTGAGGGTCTCTAGCCCCTTCCTCATAAACTATGCAAAACTCCTGTAATTTCTTTATCTTATCCCAAGGAGTCATGCCCATGTCATCAAGTCTTTCTAGAAAAGGAATTTAGTATTAATCCAGTAGTTTCTCTAGGGTCTAACTTCTTTCTGACTGTAGCAGTCTGGGGGCAGAGTGTGGAAACTCAAACAATTCCTGATATTATTTGATATCCATGAGCTGACTAAAGTTTTTCAGGGAACAATAAGCAAAACAGGCCTTTTATGGATTCAATTTCTTGTTCAGATAATTCAGGATTCACTGTCTTTACAGCCAGAAGGAATGTTTCTTCCATAGTGGTTGTTTCTGAACAATTTTATCTCCCAGTCCCCCTGGAAATCTTACCAGTTGCATTGAGTAGGGTTAAATTAGAGGAAAAAGATGGAGTCATAGTAAGAAACAAATCAGGCAGACATACAGGAAAAAGTAACGCCATTTGTGGACTGGTCATCCAGAGATGTTTTCTTCAGGGCAATAGTGCTCCAGCAGCCAGAACTGTGTCAAGCAGCTGCTTCTGTAATCATGCTGTACCTGACATCACTTAAAGAAGCTCCGTGAGGCAGTCACTGTCAAAAAGCCAGCTTTGACATCCAGGGTAAACTGATGAAAAACATAGCCAGGAGCTCCTGGCTTCTCTGGGCCAGCCACTATCTGTGACTGGCAATAAGCTCTAAACTTGCTGTTTTCTCTAACAGCCAGAGGGAGGTAGTAGTTTCTCACTATTCTGAGCCATGGATCTGATCGCAACTCAACTTAGAGCCAGAAATAGGTAGTTTCTGGGGAAAACCTGTGAACTTTCTTTTAACTCCTTAACACCTGGAGCCAATAGTTCTGGTTGCTGTTTCTTTTGATGACAGGACAGGGGTGGGGTGGGAGACAGGGTGATGCTGCACCTCTTTTTAATATTTAAAGTCCTTAAAATGATTGATTTTTAAAAATGATTTTAGAGCTCTTGGAGAGATGGCTCATAGATAAGAGCACTGACTGCTCTTCCAGGGGACCTGGGTTTATTTCCCAACACCCACATGGAGGCTCACAACCATCTAGAGCTCCAGTTCCAGGGCATCCAATGCCTCCTCTTGCCTCAGCGAGTACGTGGCATGCACATGGATATACATGCAGATACACATGCAGGCAAAACACTCATACACATACAATAAAATAAAAGAAAAACAATTTGTATAGGTTGTGCATGTGGCTCAGTTGACATAGTCATTGTATTATGCCGAGATCTTAGGGTCTCCAAAGACCACCAGGAGCCAGACCACAAATGCAAGAGCAAAGAGCTTTATTCAGGCTTAAGGTCAGTCTCTCCACTGTCACCAATGCAGTGGATCAGAGAGGAGAGCCCCAAGAAGCTACAAGGCAGGGTTTTTACTTAGAGTTTGAGCAAGAACCTGGAATGCCCAGCTTAGTAGTTACATGATTATATGATATTCAGCAAGGGCAAGCTTGTTACAAAGTGATTGGCTAACTAACATAACTAACATTGAGTGAGCTATCTGTAGACCTCAGGAAACTTAGGTCAGTGGGCTGCCCAGCACGGATGCCCCACCCTGCGATAAGATACCTTCCCATTCTTGTGGTTACCTCTAGGCTATTCCTTGCATAGGGAATTTTATGGTTTTCTTATTCCTGAATTGGTGGCCTAGTTACTGGGACTGATGACATTTGGGGGGAGGGGGTCAGGCCTGGTCCTTCCAATTGCCTAACACACCTGAAGTCCTGGGTTAAATCTCCAGCAACATGTAAACTGCACTTGATAGTGCACACTTGTAATCCCAGGACTGGGCAAGTCTCAGAGGTAGAAAAATCCCTGGGATTTTCTGGTTACCCAGCTTACCCAGACTGAGAGAAAGAGAGAGAGAGAGAGGGAAGGAGAGAAGGAGGACAAATGGGTATCGGGGAGGAAGGCAGCCAGAGGAGATGAGAAGGGCCAAGTCTAGCCTGAGCTTTGAAGTGTGTAACAGGCCTTTGTGATGCTCTGAGAGCCTCGAGGCCTGCATGTGTTTTAATATGCTGACAGTACCATGGGTAGCCCCATGTTCCTTCTGCCAGAGATAAGGGAAATGACTCCTTTTGTCAGGTGGGAACCAGTTTCTCAAGTTTTTGAGGAATGCAGTCTTTTTTTCTAACTGCCAGAAATCCCTCTATAGTGAAGCATGAGCTCATTTCTGGTTATTCCTTCTGCCTGAGACCTAACACCAAGACATTGACAGACAGGTCCACAGGCCAATCTGATCTAGGCAATTCCTTAGCTAAAGCAGTGCTGGCTAGTCTTGTGTCAACTTGACACACAAACTAGAATTATTGGAGAGGAGGGAACTGTAACTGAGAAAATGCCTTCATAAGATCAGGCTGTAAGGCATTTTCTTAATTATTGATCGAAGGCAGAAGGCCCAGCCCATTGTGATTGATACTATCCCTGGGTTGGTAGTCCTGGGTTTTATAAGAAAGCAGGCTGAGCAAGCTATGGGCAGCAAACCATGGCCTCTCTATCAGCTTCTGCCTCCAGGGTCCTGTCTTGTATGAGTTCCTGTCCTGAATTCCTTTAGTGATGAACAGCAACGTATTGTATGCTTTTGGTCATGGTGTTTATGAAAAGACTAACAAACCAGATTCCATCTTAGGACTATTACACACAGTCCTTCAGTTCTGGAAAACCACCAGACCAAAAAGACCATCTATTAGTCAAGGACAGACAGATGTTCCCGGTCTCAAGTTGCTGACTCCACACATTGTTAACTCCCTGGTCTTCATCACATCCTGCTGACTCCCCACCTAGTTAGAAATGAGTTCACCTAGAACTGTCCAGATAGACTACATCCCTACTTCCTGCCCACACCTTTCTACCAATGAATTCTGCTTTTAAAAAGGCTACAACGAGCTTGCCCTTTGTCTCAGTTTCCAATTCAGCTACTGAAACTGGGTCCCTGGTTGCCAGTTATTATTTTTGCCTAAAAAAAAAGAAAAAAATAAACTTTTTTCTCACGGGGTATTCTTGGTGTTACATTTGCTCGACTCCAGACCCAATATTTCATCACAGCAAAAGAAACCATAGCTATGACAGAGGCTTCCCTGTCAGGTGGCTGTAGACTAGCATTTGTAAGGCTATCTAGAGTGTCAAGGAGAATGGAAGTATAAGAGAGAGGAAGGGAGGGAGGGAGACAGTTTACTGAAGAACCAGTTTCAACCCTGCAATGCCAAATCCTGTATCTGACCATTGAATGTCTCTACCTGCATCGTGGTTAGGTTCTTCTTATAATCTGTAGTTTATTTTTTATCTATTAATTAAGGTGTGTGTGTGTGTGTGTGTGTGTGTGTGTGTGTGTCTGTACCAGTATACTACATCACCTTTAATGGAGGTCAGAGGAAAACTACAAAGAGTCAGTTCTCTCCTTTCACTATGTGTGTTTCAAATACTGAACTCAATTTTGTGGCCATAGGCAGGGCGTCTTGTTTCTGCTTGTGCTCAGTGCAAACTGTAAAGGTCTTATTCTCTTTTATTGCGAGAAGCAATAAACAATGTTTTTGCTGTATCTGTAGGTTGTATTGGTGATAAATATTTGGGGAATAGCATTGGGTATGAATTGAATCCATTACTCCTTCAACATAGTATCTGGTATACTCAAGAACTCAGGCTTTCCAGGTTAAGGTTACCCTGTGTTCTTAATGAATATGTTTGGAAGAGGCAGAGTAATTGTGACACAAACCCAAGAGTCACACATGACAGGTGCGGGTACTACCATAGAACAGCATTGTCAGCTCCTCAACTGGGAGGATTCTCTGAAGGAGCTCTACCACTGAGGGACACCCACAGCTCCTCACTGGGAGATTATAGGAAGGTCCTCTACCACTGAGCCACCCCCAACCCCTCACTAGGGTATTCTAGGTAGAGAATACCATTGAGCTACACCCATAGCCATTCACAAGAGAATTCTAGGCAAGGACTTCACCACTGGACCATACCCCCATCCCCTTACTGGGGAATTCTAGGCAGGGTCTGTACAACTGAACCATGTCCCCAGCCCATGCCTGCCTTCTGCCATGCTCTTGCCATGATAATGGACTAAACCTCTGAACTGTAAGCAAGGCCCCAAATAAATTCTTCCTTTTATATGAGTTCTCTTGGTCATGAAGTCTCTTCACAGCCATAGAACAGTGACTAAGACAAGTTGGTACCAAGGACTGGAGTATTGCTGTGACAATCCTGATCATGGTGTTTGTTGAAGGAATATGGAAGACTTTAGCACTTTGGACTAAAAAGCTTTAATTAGAGCTTAATGGACCATTTTGGTAGGAATATGAAAAAGAGTGTTGAAGGCAATTTAAACTGTGGGGATCCAGCTCAAGAAGTTTCAGAGGCAAAGAATGTAAGTGTTATAGGAACGATTCTTGTGATATTTTTTTTTGGGGGGGGGGGGAAATCTGGCTGATTTTGCCCTTATCCTAAAAATGTTTCTGAAACTAAAGTGAAGTTTTTAATTAATTGCATAAACAGAGGAGATTCCAAGGCAGCCTAGTGTTGACTGTGTTGCGTGGTTATTGGTGGTCACTGTCGTGGAGACCTATAATGAAGAGGAGCAAACTGGACTAAGAGAAATACAACATGTACATTTTGAGGAGAACCATGAAGTGTAACGGAGTCTAGTGTTCAAGTAGCTTAAAAAAGTTAAAGAAAACCCTGATACTAAGTCCAAGAAAGGGACTGGTGAGCTTGGGGCAAGACCCCACCCAGCTAAGCTTCCAACTTGTGAACAGAAATTAAATAAAGATTTAAGCAGTGAAGGAAACCATCAGCTACAGAAAGGTGATACAAATGGGTCTGGATGGAACAAGATCCAGACTCATCAAGCAGCAGAACTTGTTAGCATTGGCCACCGGGTTCTGGCTTTAGAGTCAAGGATACAAGAAAGGGGTTACGGAATCTCCCTCCCTGATTAAGGAAAGCTGCTGAAGCTGGGTGTGGGGCAGGGTGTCTCCACATGGAAACCAAGAGAGACTATTATGTGAAGCTGTGAAGGTGAGGCCTGGATTATGTTGTAGATCCCAAGATGTTGGAGAGCCATGGAAATACTGCAGACTGAGTGTAAAACCAGCCCAAGAGAGAGAAGTGTGTTGCAGTCAACAAAGCTGAAAAGAGTCCCAGATCAGAAGAGTGCTTTGATATCAGCATGGAAATGTATGTAGTTTGGAGTTTGTCTTCTGGTTTTCAGTCTTGCTTTGGTCCAGTACTTCCTCACTCTATCCCACTTCCTTCCTTTTGGCATGTCCATATATATTCTGTGCCATTGTATTTTCAAAGAATGTGATCTGCTTTTTTATTTTGATTTTATTGGGGATTGCAGTTAAGAGATTGTCATGAGTTTCAGAAGACTTTGAACTTTGAACTTTTGAACAGTATTGAGACTGTGATCATCTATGGGGGCTTTTGAAGTTGGACTGAATACATTTTACATTATGATATGGCTACAAGACTATAGGGGTCAGAGAGTAGACTGTAGTGATTTGAATAAGAACGGTCCCCATTCATTCATACATTTGAATGCTTGGACATAGCATGTGGCCAATGGACTAAGCTTCTGAAATTGTTGAGAGGACCAGGCCTAAACCCTTCACACACAACCCAAAAAAAATCATCATTCTCAAGAACTAGGCTATAGCTCACTACTTTCAGAAAGAAGACCATAAAATTCCTACCCAAGGAACAGTCTGGAGGTTAACCACAAGAATGGGAAGGTATCTTATCTCAGGGTGGGGCATCTGTGCTGGGCAGCCCACCAACCTTGTAGTAAAACATTCATGGCACAGAAAATACCTAACATTCCTGAGGTCTATAGATAGCTCACTCAAGGCTGGTTATCTTGGCTAGCCAATCACTTTTGTCTCTCCGCCTTATAACTGCTAAGCTGGAAATTCCTGGTTCTTGCTCAAACCCCAGTACAAACCCTGCCATGCAGCTGCTCCAAACACCCCTCTCTGCTCCATGGCACTGGTGATTGTAGAGAGACCGAGTTTAAGACCTAATAAAGATCTTTGCTCTTTTATATGTGGTTCAGCTCCTGGTGGCCTATAGGGACCCTAAGTTCTGGACATAACACTATAAACGAACCCCCAAATCAATACACTCTATTTTCAGAGATGCCTTGGTCATGATGTGTCTTCACAAAAATAGAATAGTGACTCAGAGAGCTTGAGTTTTAACACCTGGTCCCCCATCCCCTCACTAGGAAATTCTATGCAGGGACTGTAACTGTGGTGATAAATCAAACTTCTATAACTGAGCCATTTAAGTTTTAATTTTTAAAAGTTTTCTTTACTTATTTTATGTATATAAGTTCTCTATTTGCATGTACACCTGCATACTAGAACAAAGTATCACATCCTAGTATAGATGGTTGTGAGCCACCATGTAGTCGCTGGGAATTGAACTCAGGACTTCTGGAAGAACAGACAGTGCTCTTAAACACTGAGCCATCTCTCCAGGCCCTAAGTTTTAACTTTTATAATGCAATATAATATGGGACTTCAATGTTTTTTAAAAGTATGCTCAACTAGGCATGGTGAATCCACCCTTTTAATCACATCACTGGAGAGGTAGGGTCAGGCGGGTCTATGAGTTTGAGGTAAGCCTGACCTACAGACGGAATGCCAGGATAGCCACTGCTGTTAGTATTTATGCAGCCTGCTTCTGGGTTGCCTAGCAACCTATGATGTCATCTTGTGTCTTCGCCAGGTAGCCACACTTGGCAATCGTGGTTAAATTGCTCCTTAAAAAGACCAACCCACCACTTTGTTGCTCTCTTGTCCTCTTGCCCTCCTACTTTCTTGTTCTCTCCTCTTTCTCTGTCGGGTGCCCCCTCACTTCTCCCTATCATGTCCCGTTTTCTCCCCTCTATCTCTCTTCATCTCCATCTAAAAAAAACACTTTCATATAAAATCTGTTGTGTGCATCATAATTTCATTGGTCCTAACACTGGTGCTTTGGTCCGCAAGGGCTCTCCTGGTAGCACCTAGTCTGGTCACACCAGGAACCCTTAATCAGACCATGATGCCTGCAACAGATTTTTTTTCTGTTCTACCTATCCCTAACCACCACTCAACCATCTCTGCCTTAAAACCTACACTTTCTCTCAACTGCCCTGCCTTTGCCATACACACGTGACCCTCTGCTTTTGGCTGCTCAGACTCAGCATCCTGCCACGTGCTCCAAGCAGTGGGGACAAAGCAGACACTCATGCTGCACCAAAATCGGCTTGGGGAAACTAAAACACTCATGCCAGGCACTGAAACTGCCGCTTCAAACACAGACACAGCCCGCTTCTAAACTTTTGCTGTTAGGTAAGCAATTGCTGGGGACCCTGAGCACACACAGATGGCTTTAGATTACACTTCTGCCTCAGGCGCTATGGGCTAATTTTTAAAACTCCCATGGAACGCCTGCTACAAGAGGCTGGCTTGCAGAGGAGGGTTTTAAGTTGTGCAGACTTCTGATGAGCAGAGCCACATGCACAGAGAGAGTTTCAAACCGGTCTGGGACAGCCATCCCACCAGCAAGCTCCTAGTCTTGCTAGGCCACTATGGCCATGTACTTCACATGGCTAGCCATCATGCTGATTTTGGGATAAGGAGGGTGGAGCTACACCTTCACTGCCACCTCCACTAAGGGCAAGCACATGGTTTCACCACCATCATAACTTAGGGCAATCAAAGGCACTCACATGATTGGCAGCCATCTTGGTTACAAACAAACATACAGACAAAAAATGCTGTGGTTTCTCCCATGGCCAGCTGCTTTGTTTCTGTCCCACTGTTTTTGGAGCTGCAAATCTGAAGTCTCCTACAGACCCTAAAAGTCCACTGTGCCCCTTCCTACCTCCATTATAAAGTTGCCCATCTGCCCCTATCCTTTCCTGTGGATGAGATTCTCTCTATGAGAACTCAGCCTTACTGACATAAAACCCTAGTACTAGTTCTCTGGCATAGCAGGGCTAAGGCCCTGATTTGCCATGCTATTTGGTTGACAAATCACTAGCCTCATAGTCCATTTTCATTTCCCCATTCTCATTAGCAGGAATGGCTTCCTCATATTCTTTCCTTTTAGGGAAACATCTGGGTCCTACACCTATATTTGCCCTACTCATATGTGTAATATCCAATAACACTAAGAGCGATCTGTGAAATAAAAAACAGTTCCCTATTTCTCTTTTCTCAAAGTCTTGTCTGTTTCTCTCTACCTGCTCTTTCACTAAATATACCCTCGGTTTTATTTTTATACTCTCTTTTTATATATATATTTCTTTTTTATTTAACTTTTATTAATTACACTTTATTCATTTTGTATCCCCCCATAAGCCCCTCCCTCCTCCCCTCCCGGTCCCACCCTCCCCCCTACTCTCAAAAAAATCTTAAAATTAAACTGTAAACCTTAAGGTCACCACATGGTATGAATAATTTTAATCCTCCTTTTTAGACAAGGACACCAACAAGTCTCATTTAAATTGGTATGGATTTTTATAAAAATTCAAAGTTACATTTTATAATATATATGATTCAACCCTGGTTCAAAATAATTTTTATATAATGCTAAAATTTCAAAGTTATAAAGGTCCATTTAAATTAAGCTAATTTAAAATGTACATCTAACTGCCTATGTCTTTATCAATTCCTAAATTAACAAATGCTGTTTCTCCTGCCATGAGCTGCCTAGGATCCAGGTTCAACACTAGGCTTTCTGGCTAATAGGTTTGCTATAATAAATTCAAATGTAATTTTAAAATTGCGTTATACTGTTCTACTATATTTTTGGCTTTAAAACTCATAACTAAGGAGTTACTCTGAAAAAGTTTTACTAATATTCTAAATTAAGATCTATTAATTCTAGAGGCATTTATTTATGTTAAAACTTGATCAGTGTGCTATATCTTCACTAAAATTGGTAATATTATTAATCTATAGTATAGCCTTAGACTTTAAAAGCTATGAACTTTTTATATACTAAATCATACAGAAAACTGTCTTGCTCTCACTTAAATGGACTATATTTATGACTTTTAAGGCTCCAACTTAACAAGGACAAAACTTAAAGTCCTAGTATTTGATGGTTAATGAATGCACGTTAATAGAACAGTCAATCTTCTCTTAGATGATCAAGTCCTCTAACATGTCCAAAATTATATTTATAGTCCTACAGATACAAATCTGGCCTCATTGCCATCTTTAATAAACAGCTGAGGATGGTCCTTAAGTCACCATATAGGAGCTGGTAAAAATAATAAGAGAGGAGCCTTCCCTACAGGCTTATATACAGCATAAACTATGCTCCAGACCTTGGCTGCTGCTCTGAAGCTGATGGCATTCCTGCACAGAAAACAAGAGGTCTGCAATGCCCCATCCTGCCACAGTATAGCCAAAAGTCAATTTTGCCAGGTAACTGTTTCAAATGCAGCCAAATAGGGCACTGGTCCCGATTTGGTTAACAAGCCATGGCCGCCTGCTAGCAGACTGGCCTCTGGAAATCAAAATGCTCCCATGCGGGTGTGTCCTTTGTGCCCAGTCCTGGAGGCTCAACCAGCACAGGAGCCACAGACACTTAAGCCTTAGAGCTCCTTGACCTGGTGGAAGACAAATTGATCCTAGATTCAGTGACCTCCACCACCCTCGTCCAGAAGCACAGGGTAACATTGTAGGTCTGTTTTGGACTCACACTCAGGCCCCATAGACATACTGCCAACTTCTGTCTTGGGAGACTTCAGATGCCTTCTCAGCTCTCTTCATATGCAGGAGACCAGGCTTTAAGCCTTCTAGAGCTGTTACTGTCAGGCCTAGACACAATATGCCTTGTTGCCTTTTACCATTCCTTTAGCTAAAGGACAATAAATGTTCATAGAAGTCTCACCTATGTCTCATGGTAAATAACTAGATACAAAGATCTAATAAAAATGTTGTTTGAGGGCCTAAGAAAGTGTTTTAAGGTTGATAAATGCAAGTTATAAAGGTCGCAAGGTCTAAGGTGATTTAAGGTATCCTAAATAGGTAAAAATGCTTAATATTTCCTCCTGTTGCTATGCTACTAGTATATTGACTGTACAGAGCTTTGACTTTTATCAATAGAGCTCTGATTTATTAATCTAACTCTAACACAAAAACATTCCACCATACCACCCACTATCTTGGCTCCCAGCTCAAGATTTTAAATCTCCTTTAAATCTCCATATGCATAATCATACTAACGGTTAAGATCAAGTGAACTTTTATCCCTTCTACTTCATGAAAGTCTTCAGCATTTTCAGAGCTCACCTTAAAGAATGCTTATTCTTTTAACACAAGTGTGTATGTCTCCTGCCTTTCCTACAATGTATATTTCAGTGCAGATTACAATTGTGATGCTAACATGTCTAAAGTTTTATCTCCTTTGTGAAACTTAAAAGTAATTCTTGTAAGCTGCAGGAAATCCACCTGAATCCACCTCTCAGGTCAATTGTGCTCCAGATAAGTACTGCACCTATTGCCTATCTCAGAGGTTGGGATTCCTCCCCTTTCCCTGGATTTGGGACTTCCCTTTCCTCGATATTTGATTGCTAGATGCCTACATCCAACAGCAGTGGTGGGTTGTCACTTCTGGTTGGCACAAATGCTTCCTACTGCTCTTGCTAACCTACATCCAAACCCTTCATCTAGGACTGTCTTCTCCCTTGGGTAAGAATTTTCCCTCTACTGGCATGGTTTCTCTCGCTCCCCCTCTTGCTTGTCTATGAAAATCCTAGTGCTAGGTAAACCGTGTCTGCTACGGGAAACTGTGCCCTTGGTCTCTAGCCAACACTGATGAGCTGTTGGAAGAGATTGTACCAATCTACTGAGTCGAACCTTGCTATTGGAAATCCTTGACAGGTCACTGACTCCTACTTGCCCAATGGAAATAGTTCATTTGTCCATCCCTCCAGATTCTCCTCTAGGATGACTTCTCAAGAATTTTAGATTTCTGTACCTAGTGCCTGCTTTCAGGGCCTCTAATCATACACAGCTCTGTAACCAAACTTGGCCTCAATTTCCTTAGATGACAGATCCAAAGCAAAACCTTTTTAATTACTTTCAGTGATTGGGTAAATGGAGGCTCCCTCCAGTAAATGGAGGTTATCATGTTCAAGTCTCTTTGATCTAAACCTTTCACCTCTGTTTGCTCTCCCAAAAGTTTTAAATGTATACCTAAAGGAATTTTCTCCATAACCTACTTAATTTTGACTCCTGCCTATAAATATATTCCAGTATACTGCCAGACCTAGGAGTTCCTTATATCCACAACAGCACCAAAGCAGCTACCACAAGTGTTCTAGTCTGACCTCACAGAGTTCCATCAAGCTGGACCTGCATTTTCCCTCCCAGGCATGGATGTTCTCATAGACCGTGGACAGCATCAAATCAGCCTGTTCTTCCTGGACTTCGCAGGCATTTCAGCTTTTTGACATCCCCGCAGAGCCCCCAGTGTCAGGAGGAAGTAGCCATAAGAGAGTCTATGTCCATTATTTACTTATTACTAACAAAAGGCTGGAATGATGTGCATCAGACCCAGGACAAGTAGCTTCAGCTTCTCCCAGCAGTCCTCAGTCCCTACCTGTTGCCTCGCGTGGCTGGAAACTGTACTGAAACCTCTACCCTGAACTTTCCAGGGCAGGGACTTCATCTCCTCCTCAACATGTAATCTGGACATTTTGTTGCTATTATTTCTCTCTCTCTTACTCCTTTGCATGGCAAACAAGAGCTGCTTTCAGTGAACCTACATATATATATTTCAACTTAACTTTACATGAGAAGCAGTCCAAGTGCCTCATTTTTAAATTATAGAAAAAGGAAGGAATGTTAGTATTTAGCCAGCCTGCTTCTGGGTTGCCTAGCAATCTATGATGTCATCATGTGTAGTCTGCCCGGTAGCCACACTTAAAAAAAAACAACCCACCACTTTGTAGCTCTCTTGCCCTCTTACTGTCTTGCTCTCTCCCCTTTCTCTGTTGGGGTGCCCCCTCCATTCCCCCTATCATGTCTCCCTCTCTCCTTCTCTATCTCTCTTCATCTCCATCTAATAAACCCCTTTCATAGAAAATATGTTGTGTGCATCATCATTTCATTGGTCCTAACAATGACTACACAGAAAAACTGTCTCTGAAAACAAAACAACAACAAGCATAAACAATTGTCTTTCATGGCATTTCAAAAATAAACAAATCGAAAAGCAAGCCAGGAGAGCAAGATCCCAAAAAGCGATTTCCACTGACCTCACTCTAGCTAAAATATCAGGGAAATTTAAGGACGCTATTCCGGAAAAATGTATCAGAGTTAAGGGGCTTACGCTGAGGCATGTGGGAATTGTAGTTCTGGCACCAGCGGCAGCCAAGATCGCTTCCGCTCACTTGAGGGTCTGCTTCCTGCCAGAGTTCCTGTTGTGGTGAGAACCTCCTATAGAGTTCCGAGGCACTTTCTGACCGCTAGTGCCTCCTGTGTCTACCCTCACGGACCCGAGTCTGTGCGCCAAGGAGAAGCAGATGGCGGGGGCGGAGCCAGGGGAGGCAGCTGGGTCCTCTGTTGCTGGGCTCTGCCAGAGGTGACACTGCTGGGGATTGCTGAGCCATCTCAGCTGTTTATGGAACCCCCAGGAGAGTCTAGTTTCCCATGGGAGAAGCTGTGATGACCGAGGGCCGTGAAGTGGTATGCAACTCCAGGTTTTTGTTTGTTTGTTTTTGCAGTGTGTCCTAAATTTTGGGTTGTTTTGTTTTTCCTTTTATTCATTTCAAGCTATCTTCTAATACTCCTTACAAGTTCTTAAATCCTCTACATGTTATTTAGGAATGTGTGATTTAATTTCCACATTACAAAAACTTTAAAACAAATTTTCATCTGTAATTATTTTGACCCAGGATTTTGCTCTGTAGCTAAGGTTGGTCTCAAACTTAAAATCCTTTTGTCTCTGCCTTCCAAGTGCTGGGCTTGCAATTATATATGATATCACATTTGGTTGTAATTATTTTTATTTTGTTTAACTATAATATAAAAGTAAGTAATTTCAGTATTTTTAAATCATTTTGTGGTGGTTGCTTTGAGACAAAGTCTTATTCTGTATCTCAGGGCTGCTTGGAACTCACTTCTTACCCCAGGCTGGCCTAGACTCATAGAAATTCTCTTTATTATTCCTCCCAACTGTTTTTAGTACAGAGTAGGGCAACCATGATACTCTTTCAATACTTTACAATTTCTTTTTCTTTCTTTTTTTTTTAATTTTTAACAGACTAGGATCAGAAGGAAGGAAAAGAAGAGCTCTCCTACCAGTGGTCTTGGGGAGGGGCATGCGTGGAGAAGGAGGAAGAAATATGGGATTGGGAGGGGAGGAGGGAGGGAACTACAGGGAGATATAAAGCAACTCCAGTTTTTAAATGTGATATTTTTTTTTTCTTTTTGTATTTATTTACTTACTTAGATGGGGGCTGTGCCACAGCTTGTGTATGGGAAAAGTCAGAAGACAACCTGTGGGATTCGGGTCTCTCCTTAAACCATGTGGTGTGCAGAGACTGGAATTCAGGTGGTCAGGCTCAGAGGAAGTCATTTTGACCCGCAGAGCTATCTCCCAAACTTCCATTTCCTTACTAGGGGTTTTGCTTTTGGTTTGTTTTAAGATTTATTTATTATTATTTATACAGCATTCTGCCTGCATGTCTGCCTGCACAACAGAAGAGGGCACTAGATCTCACTATAGATGGTTGTGAGCCAGTATGTGGTTGTTGGGAATTGAACTCAGGACCTTTGGAAAAACAGCGCCGAGTTTAAGTTTGTATTGGTCATTTTCTTCATGCATGCGGGAAAAGAGACTTTGTGGAGTCTCTTGCAGATGAGCATCGTTTACTAGTATTTAAACTTTCTAGAGAGAGAGGCAGGGGTTTCATTCCTCTGCTGAGCCATACTGAACTGCATGAAAGTATGAGGGGATGTGGTTGAGAAGAAAGGCTTGGTTGGAGGAGGAAAAAGAGGATAGTGGAGGATATGTGCTCAAAGTACATTGCATATGTGAAAGTGTAAAAGGGTGAATATATTTTGAAATAGAGGAAGGGGACTGGAGAGAAGTGTCTACTGTTTCTGGGACTCTGTGGAGGACAGGCAGTACTGGTGCTCATTGATAGACATCCTAACCTACTGTGCAAGTTCCAGGCCACTGGAAGACCCTGACTCAAAAACAGTAAGGAAATACTGAACCAAAACAAGACCAAAAACCAGGAGACCAAACTCCAAACTTTGCACCTCCTTGTCTGCTGTCAAAGAACTCTTCACGTCTCCAATTCCTTTCAGCTTAGTTGACTATAACACACTTCTTTCTCCTGGGCTGGATCCACTCTCTATGAACAGCTTTCCTGGCCAGGTATCCCATGCCTCTGGCATCTGTAACCTCTTGTGGTCTGCAAGGGAATCCAGGCTTTGCCTTTACAGCTTTATATAATGGCCTCTCTGGTTCTCCATGAAGGAATGCCCCTGCCACAAGCCTGGCCTCAGTGGCTTTCCTTAGCTACAGGGAATTCCATAATGTCTTACTTGTGTCCTTGACCAGACAACTAAGTGTAGCCACCAGATGACCCAGCACTGCTTCTGCTCTTGTGTGGGATGGTGCTTCCTTCCCACCTCAACCTTAGATTACCATTGTGCCGCTCTCCACCTTGCACAGTTGGCCTCCCATTTCACTCAGTAAAATCACGTTGTTTTCAGTTTTTTTTTGTTTTGTTGTAAAGTCTTGCAGTGTAGCCCAGGCTTACCCAGAAATTTGTGGTCCTCCTGCCTCAGCTTCCCAAGTACTAGTGTGACAGGCTTTGTCCAGTATGCCTCACAGCTACCCCATCTTGCTAGGGCTTTACACTCTAGCTCTGCTGACATCCATTTTTTTTCCTGCTTCTGTCTTTGTGGCTCAGCTGCTGTTACTTGCTTGTCTCTGGCCAGAATGCTCTTCCTTGTGGAGTGTCATGCCCCCTCCCTGGTCCCCTGCATTCCTTTATTCAGGAGTCCTCACAGGCCTCCTCTAAGGGACAGCTTTATATGTGTCTCATACTCACTCTATACATCCTGCCCTTGCTTCTGCTGGTGCCTGAGCACCTCCAGGCACATTACCACAGATTTCATTTTGGTCATGGCTACATACACTAAAATCCCAAGTGTCTGCACACTGTGAGCAAAGGCTCCATAAAGTCCATGGCCCTTGTGCAGCTGCACCCAACTTCTATCCCCAGAAGGCCTTCTGTGTTCCTCACAAAGAGCATCCCCCTCCTGATACAAAACCCTGTTTCCCTATCTCCTTGTTTGTTTATTTGCTTCCCTCACAGGATTTTGACCCTTCCCCACTCTGGGATGTTATTTGGTCCACAAGTGTTTGTGTCTCTGGAGTGCATGTGTCAGACCATCAAAAGTCTCTTCTCAAAGGGATTTATCTTCTTGCCTTGGCTAGGAGAGTTTGTCTTTGAGAAACTTGCTTGTGTTAAAAAGCCACTTTTTTTTTCTTAGCAAGGTTTCCTAAAGGACTTTCTTCCCTGGGATTTGTATCAGTTTTTGTTTTTCTGCAGCAAGTTGGAGGCATTGCTGCTCTGCAGGAGTCTAATCAGGAAGCTGTAAACTGTAATAGAAGTTTTGGTTTCTTTAAATCTCAGTATGTTATATGAATATATTTTTGTTTTAACCCCAAGTGTGGGATTTTAGTTTGGACTTTGGTTTGTGTACAGGTGATAATTGTCTCCTGTAGGGCATGGGCTTTGATAGCTGGTAATGGCTTGCCTTATTCGGCAGGAGAGAGGCCTGATCTAGGTCTCTGAGGATATAAATATGAGAGTCCAGAAAGAGAAGATATGGCATGCGGTGTTAGCATGTACTGAGTGGAAGTTTGGAAAGACCAGAGACAGATGGTGTAGCTGTTTGGAGCAGGTGGACAGAGAGAAATGCTTCATGGCACAGTGGCTAGGAAGAGCCTGCTGCTTTTGTTGTTGACTAAGAATTGGCATAGCCCTACAAGAACCCATAGACCCTAAACAGACGGGAGACATAAGGGGTCTGAGTCCCTCTCCCCACTAACTTTCTCTTTCCTACCTAGGGTTAAAGGGTTGGTGGAAGGGAGATAAAGGCCTAAACTCCCCATAGAAAATAGAGTTTAAAACAAGAGCCACAGTGAGCTTTTGCCTTAGAAAATGTGGTTGCTACCTTAATGATATTAACTAAGAAACCGCTTTGTAATTTTTTTTCTTTCTATGTAAGTTCAGCTCCATGTTGGGCAACAAAATGTTAACAGTTATTTTATAAAACTGTGTTTGTTTCTCGGTTTCTCTCTTAACCCAGCTATCATTTAAATAACTGAGATTCTTTGATATTTGTTAAGTAATGAGATTCACAGCATAATAACTGAGCAGTTATTTCTGTATTCTTAGCCCTCTAAGCTAATATGGATTCTTCCCAGCCTATATCCTAGAGATACCTGCACTTTGTAGCTTTTCCAGCATCAGTTCCTTCTACTTTTTCCCCTGGCTGGAAGGCTGGCAGGAAGTCTAGCCCTATTCTCTTCCCTGCTAGTGATTGGCTGTAAGATGCTTTATTGGCATATCAGTAAACAATTGGGGAGCAATGCTTTCACAACATTGAGAAAGGAGATTCTCAAATCTAGGATTGCAACCAGATATGGGGGCATATACAGAAATCAGCATTTGAATTATACAATAGACTTATGTCTACTAAAGGTCAGTGTTTTGTTTGTGTTTTCCCAAAAGGTACAGAGAAATCTATTTAGGTACCTGTCTGAACCATTAAGCCAAACATGAAAAATGGAGAGACTGACAAAGACAATGGAAAACCAGTCGCTGAACAAGGGGAAGAACACCTGGTCCAGAAAGATAACACCTCTCTGGGTATGCAAGATCCTTGGAGACCAAGAGGAGGACCCCAGATGCAGAGGCATTTGCCGGCACTGAAGACCTGGACTGGCTCCCCCCATAACTTGAGAGTCCTTAATGCCCTAGTGACTCAGGCCAAAAACATGTCCCCAGAAGGGACAGAGACAGAACCTTATATCCTATTTCTGCTTATGTGTGCCATTATTACTGCTAATTCTCAGGCACAGGCTCAGCCTTTGTTGTAGGCCATAGTTAGAACCCCTCCTGTTTCTTATGCCAGTCTCCTGGGATGCTCATTGGCCACTATCTACAGTGACAACCCTAATGTAGATTGTTTGGTTTTAGACATCCTTTGGTCCCTGCCTGCTGCAGGGTGTGGCTTGCATACCCTGCCCTCTACCCTGAGTTTTCTAGTCCAGGGGTTGGGCTTCCCTTCTCCAAGGGGCCTTTTAGTAAATAATCTAGACATTTTGGTTTTCCCTCCCCCCTCTCTCCTGCTCTCCTCTCTGTGTATCTGTCTTTCGTTCTCTCTTCTCTTTACATGCATTTCTCTCCCCCTCCCCTGTTGCTTTCAATAAACCTGTATATATATATATTGTTTTGTCATTAGCTCATTCTGTTATTTCAATCCTTGATGAGTCCTCTCTCTCCAGTTATTCATCTATGTCTTCTCCCTTTCATGGCTTCTTTCATCTAGAGCCTGGTTAGGTTGAATCTGGCCTCCAGAAAGATGCCTGTCCCTCTGATTTTGTCTCTGTGGCCAAAATTATTACAGAAGCTTTTTCCAATTGGGTAGACATTCACCATAAAGGAGAGGAAATCTATGCATTTCCCCTATCAAAAGGTGACCCATTTGGGAATGGACCCATGGTCAGCATTAATGGCACCTTTCCTGTACAATGCCTAAAAGTTTCCCTGACTCCCATCATGATATCTTAGCTAGAAATCTGATATTTATGTGATGATTGTAATCTCTGCGGAGTTTGAGATGTCTGCCCTCAATGGATCCCACAATTCTAAGGAGGTTTGTCTCCCCACTTTCCCATCCTCTACAGTTAGCCTCCCTTACAGCCTTGTGGGTCAGTCCTTCGGAATACTCCCCTTATTTTTTGCAGGATCCAATGCATGACCAAGGTTGGCCACCTGTATCAGTTTGGGGCTTTCAATATATTTGTGGAACATGTTCCTGTTTAAATATCAGACCTTTTGTGACAATGTAGGCAGCTAATTTTTATAGCTCCACCTGTGAAGGAAACAACTCACAGCTTTTGAAGGAGGGCTTCCACTCTTACCAGGACACGTCTTAACCTTGCCTACACAGGACATGCCTGCATCCAGCCACTTTTTTTTTTTCCTGTCATGGTTCTCATACAGTTGATCTGCTCTCAACTGCTCTGAGGTAAACTGTACCTGGGATCATAATTATGGCAACACCTCATTGTTACAACACCCTCCACTCACATGGCTTCCTGTTATTGCTACAAAGGGATGGCAATGGGGGTATGACTTTAAGTAACAACCTCTCTACTGCATTACAAAAACATAAGAGAGACTTTGTTACCTCAATCATAATAGAAGGTATACCATCTGTTTGACCAATATAAACAGGCTGATTTAATTCAGCAGTTTTTTTTTTCTATAATGCAGTGTCTCTCAGCAGCTGTTGTTTTTGCTCATTAGCTTTTAAAAATTTAAAGTTAATAAGGCATTACTTATTCTATATCTGGGAGTCTTTGTTGCCCCTTTTAAAAAGCATTTCTTTTAATGTATGATTAGATTTCTCTACAACTGTTTGTAGTAAAGGATTGTTTGGCACAGCTGTAATATGGTTTATATTTTGTTTTCAAAAAATTGTTTCATTTAACTAGAAATGCAGGTAATGGAGTATGGTTACACGAAGAACAAGTAGGACCCTTATAGTTTCCTTTGTTCTCAAGTGACAGAAAAATCTCTTTTTAAACCTTTGCTGTTAACATGGTGTTTCTTAGGAAATTCTGAAGGTTCTAGCATATTTCCTATCTATAGCTGATTAAATTCATTATAACCATGTGATAGAGAGCCCGTTAGACCCGTATGGGATCCTATATGTGTTATATACAATAGATGATTTCTATTAGTTATCACTCATTGCAGTTGAAGAAATAGTGAAGTTAATTTTGAATCACTACGTTCAGCAGTTTTTATATGCAAAACAGCTCTTTCTGCATATTGAGAGTAACTATATTAAGATATTCATTCAAGCTGAGCTTCGTAGAAAATACCTGTAATCCCAGCACTCAGGGAGGCAGAGGCAGGTGGATCCCTGTGTTTGAGACCAGCGTGGTCTACAAAGTAAGTTCAGGACAGCCTCTCAAAAACAAAAACAGCAACAACAAAAAAGATTGGTGAAAATTAATTACGCCATAAGAATGTCATACAACTGGTATTTTAACTAAAGAACATGAACTTTGAATTATCTTGCTTATTTTTTTCTGACTTATACCCAGCCATTCCAGGCTTGTTTGCATTAGTATAAAATGTTAGAACTTTAGGAATTGGTGTTCTTTTTACTTTCTGGGGAAGAATCCAATTAGTTCTTTTTATAAACTGAAGTCGCTTACTTTTACAGTATTTGTTGTTAATTTCTCACAAACAGTTCCTACAAGGTCTTTGCCAATTTTCATTGATTACCCATAATGACATAATCTCAGCATTAGCATGAGACACTACAATTTCTTTTGGGTCTGTTTCTAGCAATTAACAATTAATTCTTCCTTTTATAATTAAATCAGAAACCATGTGTATATAAGTCTTCAAAATTTTTACTTTACATGAACTCAGTGGCTGGCTCTTTGACCACCCCAACCCCCATCGAGGGAGGAGAAGCCTTGCTAGGCCACAAGAGGAGTACACTGCAGCCAGTCCTGATGAGACCTGATAAGGTAGGGTCAGATGGAAGGGGAGGAGGACCTCCCCTATCAGTGGACTTAGAGAGAGGCAGGGAGGAGATGAGAGAGGGAGGGTAGAATTGGGAGAGAATGAAGGAGGGGGCTACAGCTGGGATACAAAGTAAACTGTAATTAATATAAAAAAATAAAAATTTAATTTAAAAAATTTTACTTTGCATGCTAAGAAGATCCATTCTAAAATACTATCTTCCCTTTGCATAATGAGTCCAGAAGGAAAATTATTTTAAGGCAAGCAAACAAAACAAAATACAGTCCCAACTAAAGTCTCTGGGTTTAGGGGAAGCTTTTCTTTATTAAATTTTTATTTTTTACATTAATTACCGTTTATTCGCTTTGTATTCTAGCTGTAGCTCCCTCCCTCGTTCCCTCCTAATCCCACACTCCCTTATCTCCTCCCATACCCCTCTCCAAGTCCACTGATAGGGGAGATACTCCTCTCCTTCCATCTGACCCTAGCCTATCAGGTCTCATCAGGACTGGCTGTGTTGTTCCCTGTTGCCTGGCAAAGCTGCTCCCTGCTAAGGGGGAGGTGATCAAAGAGCTAGCCACTGAGTTCATGTCAGAGACAGTCTCTGTTCTAGGGGAAGCTTTTAACAGTCAGCAGTATAGAGCCCACCTGACAACAGAACAAACCTAGATATTCCCTGTAGTGTGGACCCTATAGTGATAGACAAGATGTGATCTCTGACTGAAGCCCTTAGAGCAGATGCTGCAGATGTAGGGCCTCTTCCCTGCATGAACCCTCTGGTGCCTGTAGAAGTGTGAGGCATGACAGAAGCCTTACCCACACTGCTGACAAATGTAGGGTTTCTCTCCTGTGTGAACCCCTTGTAATGATCAAACCCCTTAGAGCATGACTAAAGCAAATGTGTTCCCTTTTTCTTCATGTAAAATCTAAGCTAAGATGACAGTTCCATTCTGCAAAAGTGTCAGAAGCCCAAGTTATTTCCATCTTGTTGCTCTGACAATTGTAGTGCAGGCCTCATCTACACTGTCAAAGGTGTCTCATCATATCAACATTGCAGCAAGTAGGAAAGATGATGTGGACACGATCCTCCCCTCTAAGGTATAACCTGGAAGTTGCATGGATATTTGTCATCCAAATTCCATTGACAAATACAAGTGTAAGAAAGGCACGGACGTGTTAATCCTATTCTAGGAAGCTTGTGACAAGATAAAAATCAGACCTATGCTACTCTGAAAGGGAGAAAGTGACAGAGAATATTTCTAGTTTCTGCTGGAGAAATTAGAGTTTGATCTTCTCGAAGAAGATAGAGGGATGTCATACATAAAGTACTACAGCTACAGGTTTATGAGGCAAGGGACCATAAACAGGCCCCAACATCCTGTGTGACCAAGTATCACTCAGCACTGCTCCTACCATTGGTCTCCCTGACAGAAAACCTCTGCCCCCAGTATTAGAGGGTGCAATGCCTAGAAGTATCTGTTTCATCTACAAAATTCAGTCCTACATTTGCAGTGGTGTCTTCTATAGATGGGGAAACTGAATCTTAGGTGCTTCATCATTGATCTTCAGGTCTTTGGACTTAATCTATTAAAAAGGAAAAAAAAAACTACATCAGAATCTGCTGCTTTTGGCTCTTGCTCAGTAGGATAGAAACAAACCATCAGGGAGAGATACTATCTAGTGTCCTCTGTGTGGAAGATGCAGATACACATCATGAGGGTCCTCTAACTAAGACCACAAGCTCAGGATGTGTGGGCCATAATAATATGACAATAGAGGAACTATGGAGCCCTTTTTTTTTTTTTCATTGTGTACTGCATCGCTAGTTACACAGCTTCACTGAGGCTCCCTGTGTTAGAAGACTATTGAAGTTCCCATGAACTCAGGTTGCTGAGAAAAAATCCTCTCATGAGGCAAAAATGGTTGCTGAAGGATATGGTTAACAGGATTCCTTAGCCAGCAACAGTTAGTTGGTTAAACCACAGACACTTTCAAATGAAAATCCAAAATCACTAAATAGACCTTATCAGATTCCCAATATGCATGAGCCAATATTGGGCAAGCTCAGAGTTATGGACACTCCGCTAACCTTAAGAGTGGGCATCTTCCAGGCCAGAAGTAGATTGTTTCAGAATGCTAATGCTCCTACATGGCCCTCAGGTCAAGATTAAACATGTCTGGCAGCAGCAGAATGGCAGAGACCAGAGTGGGGATTACCATGGTTCTTGTCTATAAGTAACAATAGAACAGGGCTTAGCAATGAGTGAATATTCAGTCTGTAAAGCAACTACTGATAGTAAACAAACTTATCAGAAACTCAACTCAAACTAGTTTGAGCAAAAGAAAAAAAAGAATCTGTGGATAACATAATGAAACCACACAAAATTCAGAATTTAAAGATGCAGCTAAAATTGACTTTGAATATTCGAGATTCAAATTTTACATATCTAAAGATTCAGATATCTTGAAGACTTTCTGTGTACCTACGTCTTCATCAGCCCTAGCTCATATGCCAAAGTGCCACAAACTTGGTGGTATCCAGAAGAAACATTAATTTTCCCACAGCTCCAGAGGCTGGGAACGTGTTCCCATGTTTGGTTCTTGATAAGGGTCCCCTTCCCACCTTGCAGATGGGTGCAGATTTATGCCTGCTTGCTCATAAATATACTGTGGGGAAAATTCAGTCTGAACTTGCTGTTTTGGTGGCTAGAGTGAAGTCACTAGCAAAAGCTGCCCTGCCCTTCTGTGACTATTAGAAGCTGCTAGTATTAACTGAAAAGGTCTCACATTGACCACAGTGAAAAGTAGGAGGTAGCCTTGAAAACCTACAGTACAAATAGTTCTTTTTAATTATTATTAAAAGGTCATGTCAGCTGCTGTAACTCAGTGTCCCAATCACCTAGATAGAGTGTGAGACAAAAATGGTTTAAAGTTCAAGGAAGAGCCCATTTTTTCAGAGTGCTGGGAATCATCAGATTTACAAGAGGGACAGAAAAAAGACCCAGGGGGGAAGACAAGGGTTGAGGAACATAGATCTGGAAGAGAAGATATGGGGGTCTTCCTAAGATGTGAGCCTCCACTCTGGGATGGAGTCTCATAAGCCAGGAAAACAGCATTCACTGAAATGACAATAAGGAGGCTATAGAAACAGGAAGTCAGCCAAGCTTGACAGCCTTCCAACTGTCCTAGCAGCACACAGAACCAACATGAGGAAATGCTGGGAGTTTAGAACATTGGTATAACTTTTGGTATATTGCTACAAGTTCAAGGTCACTTTTCCACACACACAAAAACACACACATGCTTTTACTCTGTATTATACCCATACAACTTATAAATACAAGGTTTACCTCCAATACTTTAAAAACTGCTATTACAATCTGTTTAGGATAATTAAGTCATACAAGTTAACGGTAAGTTAATCAACTTATTGTCATGTCAGATACTAGTCTAATTTATCACTTCCTTCAATAATGAATTATGAAGTGTAAGCTCTTTCATCCCCAATTTTCTTTTGGTCATGGTGTTTATTGGGGTAGCAAATACATTTCAACTTCGGATTCTTTCTATACAGAGTGGCTTTGTTGTGAACATAACCCACCATTGGCAGAGGAACACTATGTTGCCAGAAACTCCATAATGCAGCAGAAAGGACTCAATCTTTCTGAACATATAGGACTTCTGTGTTTTCCCTCCTACCATTCCCAGTCATGGTCAGTGGAAGAATCATGGATTCTAACTGCTAACAGGTCATTGGCACTTACTGTACTTCAACCAGGCCAGCCCAGAAGCCCCATGACTGGCTTCTTTGATATGGAAACAGGTGTCAGAGAGAAAAGGAGCTTGCCTAAAATCCACAGCCTGGAAGTGATGAATATGGGATTTGTATGCAGGTAGGATGGTTTTATGCTATCTCATCATTCAAAATGTAATAATCTAAGTGGCTATGTAGCTGTGGAAGCCCTGTTCCCAGTACATTCAATCACCCTCAGATTATGTTGAAAAGGGTTTCATTTTCTCAGAAGCCATCCAAACCTCCTTGATCTGGGTGCCTCAATGCCCCTTCCTGAGCTGTGGCGTCATCTGTCTTGACTGACCTCTCTACTTAACACAGAAGACTGATAGTCTTGGCTGCCTCCTTCTCATGGCTGCACCTCATTGGAAAATGAGATGACTGAAGCTGGGTAGGACCAGAACTGGCAGAACCCTTGGCCCACTGTAGACCCTGGTCCCACTGTGGGGTAAACCCTTGATGCCTGGCTGCTTTGGCTGGACCTGTAAACAAGAACATGACGTCTACTGCTAGCTGCTTTACCAGAAACCTAAGGAACAAGAATTAGTAACAGGAATGTGTTTATTTAGTTTAGGCAAAATTAGGGGAGGGAAGAGTTCACAGATTCTCTCTGCTTTGTGCCTAGAACAGGAATAAAAGTCAGTAGATCAGCTATAAAACAAGACCTCATAATCTCCCAGAAGACAGGCTCCTTTTCAGTTCTTCCACTAGAGCCAGGGCTAAAGGCTTTTTCACTGCCCCCATAGGAGTTCCTGAAGAAATTTTAATTCTTTAGGGTCCCTGATACACTGTTACAGACCTATCACCAGAGCTGTGCTGAGTCAACTCCATTGGGTGCTACCAGCCAGGGGATGCTACAGCTGACCCCTGTAGAGAGCTATAAGGTGCCTGTCACCTACAGAAGTTTTGATCTAGGATTCTTGAAACACTGGTTTGAGGCTCGCTGGCTGTCCTAAAACTGTTAACCAGGCTATTCTTGAATGCATAGAGATCCTTCTGAGTGCTGGGTCAAAAGATATTATCTACCACACCTGGCTTCTGATCTAACTTTTCTTCTAGAAAGTTCCAGTTAAAAACTATAAAAGAGAGTTGGAGATATGGCTCAGTGGTTAAGAACACTGGTTGCTTTTACAGAGAACCCAGGTTAAATTTCAAGCATCCTTATGGTGACTCACAACCATTTTTAAGTCCAGTTTCAGGGGATCCAGTGCCCTCTTTAGACTTCCATGGGCATAGGCAAAACACTCATACACAAAAAATTACAGAAGGTCTACACAGATCCAGGATAACTAAAGCTATAAAGAGAGACCCTGTCTCAAAAATCAAAAGAATTATGAAAGGTTAGCTAAACATGGTGGCTCATACTTAATCCCAGCACTTAGGAAGCACTTAGGAGGTGGAAGTAAAAGGATGGGAAGTGGAGCTCAGGAGGGAATGCAAGTGAGGCCCTGTTTTAGAGAGAGGGAGAGAGGAAAGAGAAGAGGAGAGATGGGGGAGAAGGGGGAGAGAAAGAAGTTCTTGTCACAGCTCAGAAAGAATTCAGAGTTGAGACACATGGGGGAGTTTTATTTCAGGACAAAAGCACCCACTCACAAAAAAAGTGTACACCAAGAGAGAAGGTCACCTACCCCAAGATTTTGGATAGCTTACCTGGCAAGGAAGAATTTTTTATGAGTTCAAGCATAAAAAATACAAGGAGTTCCAGGAGTGGGTCTGGAATGAAGCTTTGCCTCCTCTTTCTGTTCCATCCAGTTTTCTGGTATGTACATGATGGGAGCAGGTGATCCTGAAAGGTAGATGTAATGAAGCAAATGACAGTTGGTGGTCTTGTTGGTGGTCACATTGATCCTAGCTCCTCCTGGATGGTCTTGTTTTTGTTTCAGTGGTTGGCTACATGCCATCCAGCCAGCTCTGTGAACTCCAAATGGTCAAGCTGCTGTGCAGTGTGTCTCTTCCCCATATGAGTTGAGGTCTAGCTTACATCAGAGGGAAAGTCATTCTTTTTCACTTTTACCTGAGGTGATGCTCAAGAACTGGAGTGATTTAACTTCAAGCTATGGAACACACCAACTGGCCAGAAAGCATGACAGCTGGTGGCTTACCATACCCTGGCTTGGACTCGTGGCCTCTAGCAGGATGAGAGGATGGCTAGTTATTGTTTAAATCACCCAGTCTGTGGTATTTTTTCAAGTCAGCCTTTAAAATAAAAAATAAAAAAATACAAAATCCTAGCACAGGAGTCAGTTGGTTCCTGGCAATGCTTTTGTTCTGCTTTAACCAGCCTCACTGTGAGTATTCAGAGCCCCAGAAGGCAGAACTGGGAACAGGACAGCATTTCACTTTCAAGCATTTACCCAGCACCTCCTCAGGGCTGCACCTGCCACCACAGCAAGGCTTGCCCCACAGCCCCCCCCCCCCCAGATTACAGTGACATAACTTTAACAGAAACAGAGGCATTTCCAGGGAGCAAATGGCTAGAGCAGAGCATTTAGTTGCTCTAACAGTCCCCATTGGACAGAGTTAGGGTTCTCATGTAATAGGGATATATGTATAGCTTAGGCTTCTCCTTGGTGTTGTATCTGTGCATGTCATTATACAAACATCCATTGCAGGTGTCATTAGACTTTAATTCTCTATCCAAGGGTGTGAGTTTTAGTAGTATGAGTCCCAGTTCACCTTCAGACACTTAGGGCCTGAGTCAGCAGCCAGAACTAAGCAGTCTCAGTGGTGAGGGTCAGGTCCACCCACTGTCAGATGATGGGAACACCTGTATACAAGTGCTGTCTGAATACATGGGGAAGGGGGAGCTGGGATTTCATTAGCTCTCACGAGTTAACTGCCCGCCTCTACCAGATACATGGTATGGGGCACATTTCTTTGAGAAACAAAACCAAATCACCATAAAACTTTTCCTGAAGGAAGTTTGTTGCCGTATGTTATACATGTGGTTTGTATGTGTGGGATTCTGCCCAATGCCCCTTGACAAATCCCCTCTGGCCTTTTATAGCGGGAAAGGACTTGCCCTTAACGTTAAGGAGTGACATCATCCAGTGTAGCCTGCCACCTCTTTTCTAGTGCAATAGATCCAACCCTTTTCACCTCAACCCACCCTTCTCAATGAGGCTGTGAATGGGGATTCCTTTCTTAGGATCCAGTGCCGTGATTTGGGAAGAAGCCATGCCTTAGGAATCCCAGATAATCTCTTTAATGTCTGTGGAAAGGAAGTCCAAAGGAAATTTCTAGAAATACTGCTAGCAAGAGATATCCAACTTTTCACCTTCCCCTTCCACAAACTTCCGAGCAGTATGTACAGTCAAGCCAGGATGACTTCCTGATATCTTAGTCCTGGTGACAGTGCTCAGGGAAAACTCACTCTATCTTCCAGGCCTAATGACTACTCAGACTGGGTAGTCTCCAGTTCAGGTGTTCTAATCTAGGTTGTTTATCAACAGTGATCAACTTTCTTTTTTTAATTTTAATTTAATTTTATTTTAAATTACACCTTATTTACTTTATATCCCCCTTTAGTTCTCTCCCTCCTCCCCTCCCAATCCCTGCCTTCCTCCCTCTTCTCCACACATGCCCCTCCCCAAGTCCACTGGTAGGGGAGGGTTTCTTTTTCTTCCTTCTGATCCTAGTATGTTAGGTCTCATCAGGAGTGGCTGCATTGTCTTCCTCTGTGGCCTGGTAAGGCTGCTCCCCCTCAGGAAGAGGTGATCAAAGAGCAGACCACTGAGTTTGTTTCAGAGATAGTCCCTGTTACCATTACTATGGAACCCACTTGGACCACTGAACTGCCATGGGCTACATCTGTGCAGGGGTTCTAGGTTATCTCCATGCCTGGTTCTTGGTTGGAGTATGAGTCTCAGGAAAGACCCCTGTGTTCAATTTTTTTTTGTTCTCTTGCTCTCCTTATGGACCTCCTTGTCCTCTCCAGAAGTGATCAACTTTCTTAGTCATAGGTTGGGAAATGTCCATCCAGCAGGTTTTAGGATCACTTGGGGACCTGAGAGAATCTAGACATCAGGTCTGCCTTGGGAACTCCAGAAGGTGCAGGGCTGGCAGTGAAGCAAGTTGGAACCAATTCTCTGTGATCTTCTTTGTATGGTATTGAGTAAGGGCTCTTATGTGATACAGATGAGCCCCGCATACAGGCCACAGTGACAGAGAGAAAGTCCCCCTGTTGCTGTCAGCAGGGTTTGCAGCCCACAGCATCTTGACACTAAGGGCTGACTGGCACAGCTGTCAGTCAGAGGCCAAACAAAAACCTGAAATTTAGGTTCAGGGTGTGAGGGTCAGGGAGGTAAATAATGGGTTTTGAGTTGCAGCAGGCCTGGCCTCCTCCCCTAGGACCTCATTATTCCTCTACCTACTTTTCTTCTCCAAGGATGCAGACAAGGATGAGGGTCAAGTTTGGGAAGTCACTGGCTTCAGATCTGGATCTTAGGCCTGGATCTTTGCATTAGGCCTGTTCTGTCCTCAACTGTACTGTCAGGGTCATCCCCACCCAGTATACTCCATGGGGACTCACCACTTATCCACTGTTGATCATCTCAGATTCCATTTTACCAACTCAGCAGCTTAGATATAAGCCTTCAGCCTCTCACAAAGTAAGTAGCTGTTTTCTGCTTGCTCTTCTCACTGGCCACTCCTCCACCTTCCCATGAGCTATAGGGTGTGACTAATTCCCACCAAGCAGTACATGTACTCATGTTCCTGAAGTAGCACAAGGCTTCTGCAAAAAGTTCCATAAGTGGGATATTTGTGGAGTAGGGAATTCAAGATAGCTCACCATACTGTTGTGGTCTCAAGCTAGTTACAACATATGGAAACAGGTCTTGACACAGGTTAAGCTGATATCATCTACAATCCTGACTGATAGCAGATGGGCAGGAAGACCTTGTTCACGATTAAAACTGGAATTCCATCTACAACACCACAAGGCTACAAGAAGCTTCCTTTAATTTCAGACCTAGTACCTAGGGCAATGCTGACTTCAAACACTGCTGTGACTCTCTGGATTCTGTCCCACACAAAAGAAACATTTCCTAACTGTACTCATGTTCCTAGAGGGTGGGATTCCCTGACCCAGAAGATAAAGTAATACATGGTGCCAGACTACTAATTCATGTGAATCTTCACAATATCATAATGTTATTTTCCTTTATTCATTTAATATCCCAGGAGGCTTCAGACATACCATCTTTCTGATTAGGCTCCCCAATGGTGAAATTAAAAGTATGTGCCATCACATTGGGCTGACATTACACATGTTTATATTTTCTCTATGATTGAAATACTTGATGGCAAAAAGAGAAAGAAATGCAAAATGATAAATGGAAAGACCTGCATCAAGTGATTTGTAGGGGTAGAGAGATAGCTCAGTAATTAAAAGACCTTGCTGCTCTTACAGAAGACCCAGGTTCAGTTCCTAGCACCCATACATAATGGCTCCCAACCTGATCTAACTGTAGTTTCAGGCTTCTACAGTCACCTGCATGCATATGGTATACATACAGACAAGCCTGCATAACACAAAAGGTTAGGATCATATTGTCTAGAATATCTTGCTTTTTGTTATGAGAACATTTTCATATCACAATTTTTTAAACTGTCTTTCATTAGCTGCCTTTTCTTCCACTGACTGGATGCTCATACTTGTAATGACCTGGTCTCTGAAGGAGAGTATTCTGGTTGGATGGGCAGTTTACCACCTCACTTAGTGTTATGTTCTTGAAGTCAGTTTCATTTTCATCGGCAGAAGCTCACTCTGGCAGGATCCATTTAGGGCACAATTTTCCTTGCAAACAAATTCTCATCTACTTCCCCAAAACAAATAACCTTCATCTATTTGTAGCCTGAATCTCCCAGGAGCTAGCAACAACTTTCATCCTAGCCCTAAAGAACCAAGCCCAGGCTCTCGGCCTCTCACCAACTATCTGCCCCAGCAGAGTAGGCATCATTTCTGTAGTCTCCCAGACTTAGAGACCAACTAGTTTTTCATAAGGAGAGTTCCAGCCAGGCTCTGGACATGCTGGCATCTCATCATGTTGTCACATATCAAGCAAGATGGCTATTTAGGTGAAGGCCTGTCACAGGACAGCATAAAGAGAAGCCAGATGTGAGTGTACACCCTGCCTCTTCCACATATTAGCTTTGAAAACTAGGCAAATTATTGAGCTTCTGAACCTGGGTTTCTTCACATTCATGAAGAATATTCTTCACATTCATGGCAACTAACTGAGATAATGAGTTTCTGACTCAGATCACACCCCACCCCATGCGCTCACCCACAGGGAGCAATTTTCTGTCCAATCATTCTATTATATCTACTGTCTTCTAGGAAGTACAAATGAACTTGTATTTCCAAGTTTCATCCTCTTGGAGAGCATGTTCTTCAACACCCAATGTGTCATCCCAGCAGCCTACAGATTTTATTGGTCCACTGCTTAGTGGAGATAACACCCAAATATAAGACATCTTACCGTTAGTTCATCAAAGCCATTGAGCTCATTCCAGGAGAATATAAAACAGCAAAAAGCCCTCACCTTACTCCTGTGTGATGGGACTGTCATCTGTGTCAGTTTGAGTATCCTCTTAAAACACCTCCCCAGAGTTGTGGCCTTCCTTCCTTTCCAGTCCCAATCTTTCCCAATTTCTATTTCATGGTATATGGCCAAACTCACTCCAGGTAAGATGAAAATGAAGGAGGAAGGACTAGGTAGAAATTATGGTTCATAACATTTGTTAATCCAGTGGTTTTCAAACTTTGTTGTCCATGAGGATCAATAGTAGTTTTTCTTTGAAACAGAGTCAAATGTAGCCAACATGACTTTAAACTCATGATCCTTATGCCTCAGCCTCTCACATTTTGAGATTACAAGTGGGTGCTACTGCACAGTTTCTTTGGTAGAGTTGCTTTGCTTTTGTTGTTGGTGGTGATGGAACCTAGGACCTTGCCTTGCTAGACTCAAACTCTTACCACTGAGCTGTACCCTAAGCAGCCTCACTTGGAAAAAAAATTTAAATCCTTTATGATAGCTACAGCTAAGGTGAAATTTGAGACCAGGCACAGTATCAAGCTAAAGGCCCTGTGTGTGAGCCTTTCTTGCAAGTGGACCTACATGAGCATTGGCTGAATAAAGCGTGGGATCAAGCTGACAGACCATAGATATTCCAGGGTGGTGGCACAGAGCCAAGCCTGTGATAGTGGAGGACATTGGTCTGCTCCCGATTAAGCCTTAGAACTGGAATATAAGGTTATTCCAAGAGCACAGATATGTATCAACCTGATATATGTTTATGACGCTAAAAAGCATCCAGGAATGGCAGGAAACAACATGACAGCCACATCTGGGTGCCATCAGATTACAGATACAGAGCTAGAGCATCCTGAGATGGTTAGTTTCTTTTCCCCATCTCTCAAATAAGTATTAAGCCCTTTCTCAGACCGTGTCTGTAAGAGCATTTTACTAATCACCCACATAAATCAGCTCTGTCCAATTTATTGACGGTCTGGGTCCACACCTGCCATGATTTTGCTGTCTCCCAAACAGAGAAGTCACAACATCTCAGACACAGAAGGTGACATCTAAGCCAGCATTCCTTTCTCTGATCTGGGCAGAGAAGGAGGGTCTTTGAAGCTCTGGTCACTCCTGCACTAGAAAATTGATGAGAGCAATTCTCAAGGAGAGGAAGGCCTTCTTGATTCTTCTCCTCTGCAACAGCATGATGCACAGCTCACTCTGGAGAACAAATTTGTGGACTTTGTCCTGGTCCTGGACAACTTGTTGGGACACAGAGATCTTGCCATAGGACTTGTTGTTGATATGAGTAGAAAAAGAACAGAGAGGGTGAGGAGAGTTCACAGGGAAGCTGTGAGCGTGTTCAGACTCCTAAGATAAGTACTTCTTCTAAATATGGGCTTCCTATGGTCCAGGTTTGGCACAGGTACAATGGGGCCAGGCTTGCTGGTCAGTCTTCAGGAGAATTGATGTTTCTCAGCCTCCAGCATAGATGCAATGTTGGCACTTTCCACAATTCATGTTCATTTTGTTTATTCATTTTCTCCTTTTGTGCTTTTCTATCTCTCTGAAATTTAAGCTTCATGAGGATAGAAACCCTGTTGTCCCACTGGATTTTTATTTTTGTTGACACAAAGTCTTATCATGTGGCCCTGGCTAGCATCAACCTTACAGTAGTTCTCCTGCCTCAGACTCTCAAGTGCTGAGATTACAGAGTAAATGATTGTGCCTGGCTTTTGTTTGGTCTGTATCCTTAAAACCTGCACTATGCCTGGCCTAGAGTCAGGACTGGACATGGTAAGGTAAGTCACTTCTTTGATCTTGTTTCCTTAACTAAGAATGGTATAGCCTCCTGTAGAATAAGACAAGGGAAATCACATTTGGATGTAAATGACCCAGTTCCACTCTACCTGTCATCGGGTAAACAAACAAACAAACAAACCTATCCTGGTCCCTTCACTTTCTGACACATAAGCAATTGACTGGTAGTCCCTAGAAATGTGTCTCCTATTAAACAAATGGAATATGCATAGAGTTATACCTACAGGGATCTAGTGTTTGCATAAAATGTTTAAGGGAGAAACAAACAAAGAAACAATTATACCTCCTGGGCCAGGTATCACAAGTCTGTAATTCCAGATACCTAGGGGCTGAGGCAAGAGAATCAAAGTTCAGGGCGAGCCTGGGCTCAAGCTCAAAGTCAATTTGAGCAATTTACTGAGACTCAATATTAAAGTAAATAAGAAGAGGGCTGGGAATGCAGTGAGAGGTCCAAAATTTGAAATTTAATTCCTGGGGCAACATGACTGTGGTCCTGAGTACAAGTTTAGACAAAGAAGCAGGCAAGTTGAGACAGACCTGCCCTGCTGAAGAAAAGTAACCAGGCTCATGCTTGAGAGATATCATTGCCTGACAACCCACCCAAATAGCCCCTAGCTGGTGACCAAGGTCATATATTTCTGCTACTAAGAAAAAACACAAGATGTGCTAATCAATCATTCCCCCTCCCTAACAGGAGCAGATATCCCCCAGATGGATAGGTCAGGACCATTATGGTCTTGGTGTCTAAAATAGACCAAGACTTAGAAAAGGCTTGGAAATTTCCTGCTTGTGGTTTTGCCCTTTAAAAACCCTGTTCTCCCAGACCTCAGGGCCGCATACCTCTCTGTTTCCATAGAGAGCTTGTGACCCGGACTTGATCTTGTATTAAATAAATCCTGATGTGTTTGAAGTGGAGTCGATTCCTGGTGGTCTTTAGGGGGTCTCATGAACTGGGCATAACAGCAGCTTAGCAGGACACTACTTGCCTAGAATGCACTGAGCTCTAGGTTTGACCCTAGGATGTAAAAACAAAATAAAACAAAAATTTGAACCTTGAACTGGACACACATTTAATCCCAGAACTCAGGAAGATCTCTAAGAGTTTGAGGCAAGCCTGGTCTATAGAGAAAATTCTAGGACAGCCATGGCACAGGGAAATCTTGTCTCAAAAAACAAACAAAAATTGAACCTCAAACTTCTTGTCATACATTAGTACTCTTATATATTAAAAATGGTACAGTTAACCAAAACAACCAACTAACCAAACAAACAAATAAATAAATAAGTGGGGAAAGAGTTTTATTAGCTTTACTAAAATAAATTTGACAGAGACATTAATTTTTTTAAGTTTTATTTCATGTGAATGGGCAGTTTGTTTGCATGTATATCTATGTGTCACAAGCATGTTTGGTGCCAGTGGAGGTAGAAAAGAGCATCAGAGTCCCTGGAACTGTAGTTACAGATGGTTGTGAGCTACCATGTGGGTGCTGGGCACCAAACTCAGGTCCTCTGGAGGAACATCTAGTAGTCTTAACCACCTAGCCATTTCTCCAGCCCCAAAGAAGCATTCTTTACTGTCTTCTTCTATGTGTTTCTCCAGTATGCTCCCCTGAAACTATGTAGGTGCTCCTAAATGCAGATGAAGACACTAGAGCCATGAAGGCAGATCCAGCTGGTGTCTCTCCTTTCCAGTCCTTTCAGGCCCTGAGAGTTGGAGCTTACGAGCTTTTGGGATAAAGTGAAGGTACAGAGAGGGGAACACAGGCCTCTGTGTTGTGGGCTGGCTGGGGTTACTGGTAGTGATAGTCTGTATACCACAGTCTGGACCTATGTCTGCACCGTACCAGGATGAAACAACCCTGAGTCCACAGTGGGCCAGGCCCACCATGAAGCATCACACCAGCATCCCAGGCATAATGGTCACAGAGATTGCTTGGCACCAGTGCCAAGCCTGCAAAACCAAGGCACAGAAGGTCATACCACTCTGAACACACAGGGGGTGATCAGGAACAGGTGCAAAGCTATGCCCTTGTTATAGAGACTTTAAGGAGGCTAGTGATGCCATGGATGACTTTTTTCATGAAGTTGTGTGGCTTGGCCACTCTGAGCAGTGCTAGTGCATCTACTTTGTTGGTGTCTAGGTTCCTGTGCCGATATCATTTTCCTATTTGATACTCTTATGACTGTATGGATGATCAGTGGGGTAGAAATGAAGACTGCTTAGGGCGTGAGGATCAAGTGGTGTACTGGTGTACAGGATGGAGCTGACCCCTTTCCAAGCTGGTCTGTGATCCCAGGTTTCAGGCAGCCTTTTTGTGGACAGCATTCAGAGATGTGAGGATGGAGGGACACAGTTATTCTGAAATGAGTAGAAAAAGCAACACTATCCTGGGGTTACCCCGTTGCTGAAGAAAGAATGCCTACCTGAGAACTGGCCCCAAGTACAGGCTGTGTTCACAGCTTCTTTTGCCATGAGTATATGTGGTCTAAAAATCTTATCCCAGCCCCTTTTCACATAGAGTACACTAGAGAGAAGAATGCTCTTAGGTCCCCTGGGAACTTAACACTCTCACCCTCCCTCTCATGAATGGACCCTTTGCTTTGGGTAGACCACAAGAAAGGGATAAGGTGCAAACCCTTTTCAGTCTTCTTCCCTAGAGTTCTGGGGCTTCTTTTTCCTTTTAGAGCTAGGAATGGAACCCAGTGCCTCAAGCATGCTAAGTATATGTTCTACTACTAGGCTGTACTTCAAGATCCCCTTTTTCTTTTAAAAACAATGTTTTATAAATTTTCCACAAGAACGTTACTGCTTTTATACATACATACATACATACATACATACATACATACATACATATATACATACATATGTGTATATTATAGCTGTGGTGGTGATGAGCCTGGGGCTTTGCATGTGTTAAGCAAGCACAAATCTTTTATAATTTGGAAAGGTATTTAAGTATAGAGTGTTTCCATACTGTGGAATCAGTTCAATAATATTCTTCTGATTTCTTTGAAAGACTTCATTTTTCACTATTTAACTTTCAAATTTAGTAGTAGTAATTTATTTTATTTATAATATAAGAAAATTATCTTCAAAAACACAAAATAAACTTTCTAAACCCAGTTTGTTGCATAAAGCTTCCTTTCCCTATTGATTTGTGGGTTTTCCTTCAAAATATTATTATACTAGAATTGGGTTGAGGCCATTGGCTTCAGATATTCCAAATATGTGTATGCAAGGAGGTAGACACCTTGGGCCAGAATGTGAATCAACACATACTGTTTCCTTTCCTTAGAAAAAAACATGCAAAGATACAGCTCATTGAGACATGATTCTTAGCATGAACACTATCCTGGGTCTGACAACAACATTGCAAACACACAGGAAAAGACACAAGTGGACATGTGTGTGCATCCACATACAGGACCAGCCTTTTTGAACCATGTGTTAGTAATTGCTGGTTTATGCCCACCACAAACTCCTGTACTTCTCACAGATTGAAATTAACAGCCCTTAGGTAAGCCTGAGTGTTGTGGATATTGACATATTTTTGTTTTAATCAGAGGTGGAATATGGGACCATATGATCCATAGCAGCAAACTATTGGACTCGTGCGGGCTCCGAGAGGAGCTCTTTGCCAGCTGCAGGTAGTTTAAATCTGAGGACTCTGGAGAGAAAATAAATGTCAGAGCCCAGAGAGTGTGGAGAAGAGAAAGAACAAGGCTGCTGCTGATTCCCTCTGTGGCTCCTGTTGCTGTTGTGGGACAAGAAGTTGGAGCTCTCCTGAATTGAGGACTGAACTGGCTCCAAAGAACCTGATGACCCTGTCCAGTAGGAAGCGGCTAAGAGAACTGTGCCCCCTCTCCCACTAACCCTTTCTCTCTCCTACCTTGTGTTGGGTATTGGAAGGGATTGCGTGGAGCAGGGAGAAAGATATAAAAATGTAAATAAAAGCGTTTTTAAAAAATATGTCAACGCCTGGTTTGTGGACAGGCCCTGAGTAATGCTGATGCATTTTATTCTACTGGCCTCTTCCTTGGCACTTGTGCTGGTGCCATATTCATTCACCGTAGTTTTTTATTTTTATGTTTTCTGTCTGATACCCAGGTGACTCCATATTGCCAGTTACTAGAAGGGAAGTCAAGGCTTCTTAGGGACCGAGTAGAAGACCTGACCAAGTCCTGTTGCTCAGCTGGTCCTCGCCTGAGCTGTTGAATTCGTCAATGATCATAATGGCCTTTTGACAAATGCAGAGATGATTCTGGCTTCTTCCTTTCCTAAAAGTGAGATGGAGGTCACAGAAAACAGACAATAATGTCTTTATTTGCTGAGCTGGTAGTGGCTTGTCCTGTGACTCAGATGTATTGGGAAGGTTTCCAAAACCTCTGTATGGAAGTCATATGGGATGCCTAAGAGATGAAAGGACCTTGGATGAAAATGTTCTGGACAGAAGCGGTTATAGATTCCACTGGAAAAAACAAAACAAACAAACAAACAAACAAACAAAAAACAAGGAATCCCAGACTTCCTGGAGGAATCAGAATGCTTATTTTTAGGTATGGCTCTACCCAGGCTTTCCCTGAATAGTGGGTGTAGCTTGGCTGCAAGGGTGGAGCTTAGTACCCTGCATATACGCAAGTTTTTGCCACTTTGCTCTTTTAAGTGAAAATAACCACCATTTCATGGCAAAAACAAAGGCATAGCCAAGGTGACAGGTCCGTTAGGGTTAGTCTGAATGCAGGAGCTAAGTGACAAAGTTCTGGCATGCAGGGCAAGCTGCAGCCCTTTCATCCCCACCTCCAGAGACCCTACCTTCCTGTAGAAGATAAAAAACAAGCCTCCCCACTCCTACCCTGAACCAAGCTTCCTTGGTGGCCCACAGTGAATGCTGGGGGTTGGGCCATGGTGGTCATAGATTCTGTGGATGGCAGTCCTCTTCTGGTGGCATTTTGGGCCTTATCTCCCCATCCTTGTTTGTGTTAGCTGATCCTACTGAGTAGGACTGGGTCTGTGCTGACACTGCTTATAGCAGCTCTGGCAATTACGAGAAAATGAACAGGAAACAAGGCCATTTCACACTGACCTTTCCCAGAGAAATAAATCCGCTCAAACGCTTTTGAAAGAACAATACTTACACTGCATAAATAAACCATCAGAAGCTGGAGCATGGATCAGTGGCAGAGCATGGACTTAGCATTCACAATGCTGGACTCAATTTCTAATACTAGAAACTAACAACAAACAAACATACAAAAAAACAACCAAACAAATCCCATCAGTGTAGCCAGCATTAGATACTTTGTGGTTTCTTTCTTCCACCCTTCTTCACTTTTTTTCTTCCAACCTATCAACCCACTAACACCAGATAAGATAGAAAAAAAGGATTGAGAGGGGGGAAAAGAGATCCTTAAATAAAACCAGGGGTTGGAAAGGAAGCAGTGTTATTGATAGACTGCTTTCAGCTGATTAGGGGTGTCCAGCTCCTTGGGACAAGTTTGATTTTTGCTGTCAGGATATCCGATTTTTTTCTTCTTAACAAATCGTGATCAACAGCAAGCAAACACAAACCACCACTACCACCTCTCAGGGTCCTAGAATTTATATACCCTCGAAAAAAAAATCCCCAGAATTCCAAAGGTCACACAATTACAGAAACTATCTGCAGCTGGCAAAATCAGGCCCCTGCTGGAGCACGAGGCAAGTTACAGTCAGCTGCTGTGAAACAGCCACATATCCCCACACCTGGGATTAAAATACATTCTTATAACATTTTTGTATTAAAGGAACCAAATTTCTTTTTTTTTTTTTAACTGATAAAGATTTTTGTATTTATGGGGTACTTTGAAGTATTTTGAAGTTATTCATGCACTGTGAAATAGGATTTGGTTGTTTATTTTTTAATTTTTTATTAATTACACTTTATTCATTTTGTATCCCCCCCATAAGCCCCTCCCTCCTCCCCTCCCGATCCCAACCTCCCTCCCCTTTCTGCATGCATGTCACTCCCCAAGTCCATTGATAGGGGAGGTTCTCCTCTTCTTTCTGATCTTAGTCTATCAGTTCTCATCAAAAGTGGCTGCATTGTCCTCTACTGTGGCCTGGTAAGGCTGCTCCCCCCTCAGGGGGAAGTGATCAATGAGCAGGCCAATCAGATTATGTCAGAGGCAGTCCCTCTTCCCATTACTATGTAAACCACTTGGACACTGAACTGCCATGGGCTACACCTGTGCAGGGGTTCCAGGTCATCTCCAGGAATAGTCCTTGGTTGGAGTATGATTTTCTGGGAAGTTCCCTGTGTTCAAATTATCTTGTTCTGTTGCTCTCCTTGTGGAGTTCCTATCCCCTCCAGCTCTTACTATTTCCCACTTCTTACATAAAATTCCATTCACTCTAAAAAGAAAATAGGAAACAACCTCGGAACCTGCTACAGAGGGCCTCTGAAAGCCAGAAGAAAACAGGAAACAACCTTGAAACCTGCCACAGAGGGCCTCTGAAAGCTTCTGCAGTATAGACTGTCAAAGCAGATGCTGAGCCTGATGGCCAACTGATGGGCAGAGTGAATGGAACCAAATTTCTAAAATTCACACTACACATCAGAGGGCCTGGTGGGATTGAGATGTTTGGATAGACATTTGAAAGTAGCGTTGGATAACAAGACAGGTGAATTTAGCTTGTGAGTTCACAATGAAGACAGGTTACAGATGAATGGGTAAACGTGCTTGTCCAGAAAGCTTGTTGATCTGAGTTTGGATGCCCAAAACCATGTAAAAGTTAGATACAGCAGCCTGAGCATCTGCAGTCTAAGAGTGCTGCTATGTGGGACACAGAAGGTAGAGACAGGTATATCTCTAGAAGCTCTTAGGCCAGCTAACCTGGCTTACATATAGTTAATATGCAGTCTCAAAACAAGGTAGAAAAGTGAGAACTGACATCCGCAGGTTGTCCTCTGACCTCTACATACATGCATGGCACACACATGCCTGCACCCACACCCACAACAAAGCATGCATGCACCTACACACACACGCTCTGCAGTGAGCATCTGAACCCTTGAGGTATGAAGAGCACTCTGAGTGACAGTGAGAGGCTTGGGCAAATGTTACTTAGTAACTAGTTAGACAAGAACAATCTTACATACCTGCACAGAGTTCTGAGGTTACATAAAGGGCCAGGGGAGCAGCCATCACCAGCAGAGCACACAGAGCATCCTCAAACTCCAGGCTGTGAAGAACCACTCTCTGAGAGGCTGTCTAAGGAAGAGAAAAGAACATTTAAAACAAAATAAGCAGGGTAAGACAGGCCATGAATGAAGTAGAGTCCAGAGACTCAACAAGTGGGATAAATGCTCTTCATTACCTCTTTGTTGAGGTCAAAAGACTTCCCTCACAGAACTACATACTCAAAGCTCACAACTGCCCTTCAAGGGCAGGATTTGTACCCCATCTGACAGATAAAGAAGCTAAGCTTCAAAAAGGGAGGAAAATCTGTTCTGGGAACAAGGTCAAACTTTTAAACACTCAACAGAGAACTGTCTCCCTAAGATTTTCCTTGTGCAATACCAGGGTGTGGGTCTTCTCTATATACCAATTATTGATGAATTCTTCCCTTGTCAAGAAAAGCTGGAGATGACAGCAGCAAAAAGATGACAGCTTTTTGTCAATGGAAGCAACTCTGCTCTATTAAGTAAATGCAAACACTATCCATACCAAGGAAGCATCCTGATACATTCAGGAGATCAGGTAGTAGGGGATGAAGGTTACAATGGAGACAGGTCTATTCCTGTCCCTGGCTTCACAACTACTCAGTCAGACATGGTGTCTAACCTTCAGGCCTCCATGTCCTCTTAAAAGAGACTGGAGATAAAAACAGAGGCTTGAAGCTAGGAGGATGATCTTGGGTCAAAGGCCAACCTGAGCTGCACGTAAGACCCTGTCTCAGAAAAAGCAAATGACTTTGCTCAGATAACCTTTAAAACCTTGAAGTAGTATGATAAGGTTGTGATCGTGGAAGAAATGTTCCCAACACTTTGACCCTTTCTCCTCAGCTACTGAATGAGGCCCAGCCACTTATCGAGAGGATGTTGCTGAATCTCATCAGCTGAGAACCTACAGATTTCAGTGCACAATCTTCTGTGAAATATGTAGTCAACTGTTGGTAAAAATTGATGTTTTTTATTTAAAAAAAAAAACTCATTTTCTTCAAAAATCCCTTTTAGCTTTCCAGAAGAAAAGGGAATGATAATAAACAAACAAACAAAAAAAACCCCAAAACAAAAAACAAAGCTAACAGAATATGACAAAAGATACTTATAAATATATTTACTCCCTTGAATAATGACTAGATTTCATGAGCACAAATACTTTTAAATTTGAAGCAAATGGTGTTTCCACTATTTAAGACTGCTTCTCTTTTCACATCATTGAGACGGTGTTGTTTTCCACAACATATTTTTAATAAAACAATGCTAGCTGGGCATGGTGGCACACGCCTTTAATCCTAGCACTTGGGAGGCAGAGGCAAGAAGATCTCAGTGAGTTCTTTGCCAGCCTGGTCTACAAAGCACGTTCAGGACAGCCAGGGCTTCACAGAAAAACCCTGACTTGAAAATAAACAAAACAAAACCAAAAAACACCAACAACAACAAAAAAGAAAGAGAGAAACAAAGAAAGAAAGAAAGAAAGAAAAAAAGAAAATGACACATCTTTAAGATGCCATGAGTTTCCAGCTGAAATTATAACTCATCCATTATCTGACCTATGTTCTAGAGAGAAAATGGTATGAGAGCAACCACTTGGCAGCACTCAGATCCCCAGATTCACCTCTGTGTCTCCCTCCTTACAAAGGATGGAGCTAAAGCTGAAGAAATCCCATTAGATAAGCATGCTAGACCCAGGGCAGCTCACTCAGGTCATGAAAACAACAACAACCACAAAACAACAACAACAAGAAAAACTAAATAAACAAAAAACCTTCTATGTCATCAATGTCATCTGAGTTACAGTCCAGGTAACGAGGGGCCTTGGATACCTTTACAAACTTAAATCATCAAGCTTTCCTTTCTTAGTTCAGTGAATGGAATCCAGGCCCTGGCACAATCTAAACAAGTGTTCTACCACCAACCTAAACAAATGTTCTACCGCCAACCTATACCAAGCCTTGAATTAGCAAGTGAAAAAAAAAAATACAGCCTAAGAAGAATTTGAGTTATCAGATACCCATTAAAAATAACCTCCCATCTGGCAGTTATCAGATACCCATTTAAAAATAACCTCCTATCTAACCTAAAACAAGTTCTAAGACACTGTGTACAAAGTAAGCACATGGAATAGCTCCTGGTGAGGATAGGAGAGCTTGCGTCCCAATCTGTGCTCAGGTCCTCACTACCTGTAGTAGTTAAAGTGAGCCATCTGACCTGTTTGGGTCTCAAGCTCATCTATAAAATGATAAGGTATTTTATGGTAATCTCTGTTTCTTTCATCTATGAACCCCTGTTAGTACAATGTGCAATGTCTTATCAGAGACATACTAGATTCTCCATTTGCAGGTCAAGTCCAGAAACATAGGAATTATGTTGCTTCCTGAGCTCTAGGTGACAGGTTGGGAGGGGCAGCCATTTTTTTTTTTAAACATCTCTTTCCATCAGGAAAGCCAAAGCAGTGAGAGCGATTAATTTAGGCAATAGGGTCATGTCACAAAGCAAGAAGACCCTTGTGGCCCTCAGAGAACCAAGGCTGCACAGACCATTGGACAAAGGTTCCCTCAGAATGAGCAGTGACCCAACTACTCCAGTCCCATAAATTCTGACCTGAGTTATGACTGAATTTTTGTAGTCCCAGAAGCTTTGGGCCTTGGTTTTCTCCTCGTTATTCAGCAGCTGATCCTCTTTATTCAGCAGCTGAGGCTAGGGCACTGACCCGGAAGGCCTTGCCTTGATGGATCGTGTTATCAGGGACTACGGCCTCTATTGCCATCTCAGCACTCCAGTGAGTTCACCAGCTGCATTTTGTGGCAATAAAAAAGACAAAGAAAGAATATTGATTAGAAGGGAATGCAAAAAGCCCCACGGTCCTTCCAGAGTCATCCCCATTTCCTTTTGGTACCCTGGATATCCTGAGCATGGGCAGCAGGGCTGCTCAGCAGTTGCTACCTGTCCTGGGAAGGGCATCAGCACACTGCTTTCTGGGCCAGCAAGCTTGCTGATACAGATATTCCTTGGGGACAACAGAGTGCTGAAGATAGTTACTAATACAAACAAAGGTGGGATCTCATGAGGACAGGTAACAATGGCTATGGCTGCACAACATTCTTGGGAATAACCCTGAGGTGCAGTGTGAGGTCAGCTACCAAACCTTGCCCAGTGTGTATGTATTTTCCAAACACATACACCAAGTATAATAACTGCTTTGATCTGAGGAAGTAGAAAGGTCCACTTGGTAGTCCTGGGTCACACAAATAACCAAGTAAATGTGGGTACAGATGCCTGAACCCTGTGGCCACTAGGTTGGGTATTCTCAAGAGTGGGAGCCAGCAGAGATAGCTGGAAGCTCGTAAAAAGCAGATGTGGGGAGGAGTCCAAGATGGTGGAGACCAGCACCATATCTGAGGGGCACAAGATCCAAAACGCTGAAATTGGTGAGTAGAGGGGCAGATGAAGCCAGAACATTGACATTGAGGTTTCCTGTGGGCACGAGGACAACCAGTGAGCTGGGAAAATTGGATCCAGGTCACCTGTGGATGTCTCCAGGTACTGAGAGTGGCAAAAATTCAACCCCTCTGCACTTCCCCTTGCCCCAAGCATGGGAGTCCCTGCTCGGCAGAAGCAGCAGTGGTTGCCTGCAAACACTAGCCTCCATGCTTGGTGACTGAGACAGCAAAGGATAGCTTTCCAGGTGTGTGGCTGGGGTGTAGAAGCTGCAGTGGGACAGTGGCTAGCTCAAGCAGGAGCATCTGTGCTCTTTGACTGAGACAGCAGAGCTGGCTACCCCGAATATCAGTCTCCATGTCCAGCAGCCAAATTGTAGACACCACTGAGCCAACAGATCTCCTACACTCTCATTTTCCCCTGCAGGCCCAAATCTGAGAGTAGAGAAGAAGGGGAACCCCTGTGCTTTCTGATTGGGCCTGGTAGCAAGTGAGTGCACCTTCAAGTGAGTGCATGTAGAGCCCCAAATCCAAGGACTCTTTGCATTAGCAGCCAGATATCAAATCCCTCCCACCCACACCCCCACTGTCGGCAACACAGGGATCCTTGGGACAGTGTTCTTAACATTGAGAGCCATGATTGTGGACCTACCAATGGAGTCCAGGCAAACAATTCCTGGAGCCCAGACAAATCTAAATATCAGGAGGACAGTATGACAGGTCTATAGGCCACCAAGGTATTCAGAGCACCTGTTACTGTGCATCACACCATAGAACAGTGTCAGCACCGGCACCCTCTCTTGTACTTAAGCTCCACCCTTCCAGGCATCTACATGCTCTAGCACCCTTTCTTTCAAGGCACACTTCCATACACACAAAACCACATTGTGCAGGTGTGCCTACATTCCTCACTTAGCTAAAGCTGAAACACCAACACACAATCCAGAACCAGTGGACCTCTCTGATCTCCAGAAGAATACTCCAGACACTAGAGACAGACAGACCAAGTCAGAAGTACAGACTCCAGGAACAAACAGCAAAGGTTACAGATAACCAAATGGCTAGAGGCTGGCATGAGAACACATCCAAGAAAAATCAGGACATCATGGCCTCACAAGCAAACCCCAAAATCAATGGATATGCTAATTCATTGGCAAAACACGAAAATGATCTCAAATGTCTGCTTATCCAGTTGTTGGAGGCACATAAAGAGGAAATAAACAAAGCTTTCAAAGAAATACAGGCAAAAATAGGCAAACAAATGGAGGCATAAGTAGTGGCATATAGAGTGGAAATGAACAACAACAAAAAATAGAGGTTATTATGGAAAGACAGGAATCCACATTCAAGCAGATGAAGGAAATGTGCAAGACATAAAAAAACCAGAATTAGATTAAAAAAATAAAACACAAACAGAAAAAAAAAAAAACAAAAAAAACCTGGAACTTGAGAACTTAGAGAAAAGATCAGGAACAACAAAGGTAAGCATCACCAACAGAATACAAGAGATAGAAGAGAGAATCTCAGGTGATGAAGATACAGTTTTAGAAATCTCTCAAAGAAAAAGTAAAATTGCTTTGATAGTCTGCAGGGCAGAGGCTTTCAGAGGACCTCTGTGGCAGGTTCCTAGGTTGTTTCCTGTTTTCTTCTTCTTCTGATGTCTATCCTTTTTGCCTTTCGGGATGGGGATTGAGCATTTTAGTCAGGGTCCACTCTCTTAATTAGTTTCTTTAGATGTTCAAGGTTTTCTTAGTAGGTTTATCCTATGTTATATGTCAATATGAGGGGTATATACCGTGTGTGTCTTTCTGCTTCTGGGACAGCTCACTCAGGATGATCCTTTCCAAGTCCCACCATTTACCTGCAAATTTCATGATTTCCTTATTTTTGATTGCAGAGTAATACTCCATTGTGTAGATGTACCACAATTTCTGCATTCATTCTTCAGTTGAGGAGCATCTGGGCTGTTTCCAGCTTCTGGCTATTACAAATAAAGCTTCTACAAACATGGTTGAGCAAATGTCCATATTGTGTACTTGAGCCCCTTTTGGATATATGCCTAGAAGTGGTATGTCCGGATCTTCAAGAAGTGCTATTCCTAGTTGTCTGAGAAAGCACCAGATTGATTTCCAGAGTGGTTGTACGAGTTTACATTCCCACCAGCAGTGGAGGATGGTTCCCCTTTCTCCACAGCCTCTCCAGCATGTGTTGTCACTTGAGTTTTTCATCTTGACCATTCTGATGAATGTAAGGTGAAATCTCAGGGTTGTTTTGATTTGCATTTTCCTAATGGCTAATGACGTTAAGCATTTCTTTAAGTGTTTCTCTGTCATTCGATATTCCTCTACAGAGAATTCTCTGTTTAGCTCTGTTCCCATGCCAACTGATGGGCAAAGTGCATGGAATCTTAAGTAAGAAGTGGGAAATAGTAAGATTTGGAGAGGACAGGAACCCCACAAGGAGAGCAACAGAGCCAGAAAATTTGAACATAGTGGTCTCCCCAGGGACTCATATTCCAACCAAGGAACATGCATGGAGATAACCTAGAACCCCTGCACAGATGTATTCCATGACAGCGTAGTGTCCAAGTGGGTTCCATAGTAATGGGAAGAGGGACTGCCTCTGACATAATCTGATAGGCCTGTTCTTTGATCACCTCCCCCTGAGGGAAGAGCAGCCCTACCAGGCCACAGAAGATGACAATGCAGCTATTCCTGATGGGATCTGATAGACTAAGATCAGAAGGAAGAAGAGGAGGACCTCCCCTACCAGTGGACAATCAAGAAGAAGGGGGAGGGAGGGTGGGGCTGGGAGGGGAGAAGGGAAGTGTTAATGGGGGATACAAAGTGAATAAACTATAATTAATAAAAAATAAAAGAAAAAGTAAAATTGGAAAAGCCCCAACACAAAACTCCAAGAAATCAAAGAAGCCATGCAAAGATGAAATATAAGAATAAGAGGAATAGATGAAAAAGAAGATTCCAGGCTCCAAGATCCAGAAAATATTTTCAAGAAAATCATAAAAGAAAATTTTCCCAACTTAAAGAAAGAGATGCCCATAAATATACAAGAGGCCTACAGAACACCAAATAGACTAGACCAGAAAAGAAACTCCTCATGTCACATAATACCCAAAATACTAAATCTACAGAACAACAACAACAACAACAAAAATAGTAAAAGCAGCAAGGGAAAACAGCCAAGTAACATATAAAGGTAAACCTATCAGAACCACACCAGACTTCTCAATAGAAACTATGACACCCAGAAGGGCCTAGGCAGATGTCATGCAGATTCTAAGAGATACAAAGGCCAACCCAGACTAAAATAACTATCAAAGTTTTCAATCAACATAGATGGAGAAAACAAAATATTCCATGAAAAAACTAAACTTAACTCCCTTCCAAAGAAACAATTACACCCAAGAATACACAGAAGATAGATAACTTCACAACAAAAAAAATTTAAAAGAAAATGAACATAGCAACACAGTAACACCGCCAACTCCACAATAACAGGAACAAACATTCATTGGTCACTATTATCTATCAACATCAATGGACTCAACTGTCCAATAAAAGACACAGACTAAGTGAATAGTTGCAGAACAGGACCCAACATTCTGTTGTATCCAGGAAACACACCTATGTAACAAAGATAAACACTACCTCAGAGTAAAAGGCTGAGAAAATATTTTTCAAGTAAAGGGACCCAGGGAAAAAGCTGGAGTAGCTATCCTAATGTTGAATAAAATAAACTTTTGACTAAAGTTAATAAAAAATGATGAGGGGGAGCAATTCATTTTCATCACAGGAAAAATCCACCAGGAGGACATCACAATCCTGAACGTCTATGCCTCACAAACAAGAGCACCTACATTCCTAAATGAAACATTATTAAAACCTCAAATCACACATTGATCCCAACAGTGGGATCCCAACAGTGGGAGACTTCAAAACTCCACTTTCACAAAGGGACAGATCATCTTGATAGAAGCTAAATAGGAAAATAATGACAATTACCGAGGTCCTAAATCAAATGAACCTAATAGATATCTACATAACATTTCACCCAAACATAAAAGAGTAATCCTTATTTTTATCACCTCATGGAACCTTCTAAAAATTTGCCATATAGTTGCTCACAAAGCTAGCCTCAACAGGTACAAGAAGATTGAAACAATCTCTTGTATCCTATCAGACAACCATAGCCAAAAACTAGACCTCAACAACAACAGAAATAACAAAAAGCCAACATACACATAGAAACTAAACAACTCTCTACTCAGTGACAGCTTGGTCAGAGAAGAAATGAAAAAAGAAATTAAAGACTTCCTAAAATTCAATGAAAATGAAGACACAACTTACCCATACTTATGGGACACAATGAAAGCAGTGTTAAGAGAAAAGTTCACAGAACTAAGTGATTCCAGAAAAAAGGTTGAGGCATCTAATAAAAGCAACTTAGTGGCACACCAGAAGCCCTAGAAAAAAGAGAAGCAGACACACCAAAGAGGAGTCGATAATTGGAAATAACTAAACTCAAACCTGAAACCAATGAATCAGAAACAAAGAGAACAATTCAAAGAATCAATGAAACCAAGAGCTGGTTCTTTGAGAAAATCAAAGTGATAGACAAACTCTTAGCCAAACTAACTAAAAGGCAGAGAGAAACTACCTAAATCAGCAAAATAAGAAACAAAAAGGCACTTAAGAAACAGACATAACAACATAACTACAGACACTTAGGAAATCCAAACAATCATTAGGTCTTACTTCAAAAGGCTCTATGCCACAAAATTTGAAAATCTAAATGAAATGGACAATTTTCTTGATAGATTCCATTTACCAAAATTAAATCAAGTTCTGGTAAATAGATTAAATAGTCCTATATCCCCGAAGGAAATAGAGGCAATCATCAAAAATCTCCTTTCCAAAAAATGCCCAGGGCCAGATGGTTTCAGTGCAGAATTCTACCAGATCTTCAAAGAAGAGATAGCTCCAATTCTCTTCAAACTATTCCACAAAATAGAAACAGAAGGAAGATTACCAAATTCATTCTATGAAGCCACAGTCACCTTGATACCTAAACCACACAAAGACCTAACAGAAAAAAAGAACTTCAGACCTATTTCTCTTATGAACACTGATGGAAAAATACTCAATAAAATACTTGCCAACGGAATCAAAAAACACATAAAAGGTATCATCGAACATGACAAAGTAGGCTTCATCCCAGACATGCAGGGGTGGTTCAATACACAGAAATGCATCAACGTAATCCACCATATAAAAAAACTGAAGGAGAAAAACCACATGATCATCTCCTTAGATGCTGGAAAAACATTTGACAAAATCCAACACCCGTACATGTTTAAAGACTTGGAGAGATCAGAGATACAAGGCACATACCTAAATGTAATAAAGACAATATATAGCAAGCATATAGCCAACAGCAAACTCAATGGAGAGAAAGTTAAAGCAATTCCACTGAAATCAGGGACAAGGCAAGGCTGTCCACTCTATCCATATCTCTTCAACATAGTACTTGAAGTCCTAGCTAGAGCAATAAGACAATTGAAGGAGATCAAGGGGATACAAATCAGAAAGGAAGAAATCAGAGTATCACTGTTTGCAGATGATATGATAGTATACATGAATGACCCCAAAAATTCAATCAGAAAACTGCTTCAGGTGATAAACACTTTCAGTAAAGTGGCTGGATACAAAATTAACTCAAGAAAACCAGTTAGCCCTCTTGTATATGAATGATAATAGGGCTGAGAAAGAAATTATGGAAACAACCCCTTTCACAGTAGCCATTAATAACATAAAGTACTTTTGTTTGACTCTAACCAAACAAAGGAAAGACTTGTTTGAAAAAAAATTCAAGTCTCTGAAGTAAAAAAATTGAAGAAGATATCAGAAGATGAAAAGATCTCCCATGCTCATGGATCTGTAGAATTAACATAGTGAAAACGGCCATCCTGCCAAAAGCAATCTACAGATTCAATGCAATTCCCTTCAAAATACCAATAAAATTCTTTACAGACCTTGAAAGAACAATTCTCAATTTCCTATGGAAAAAAAAAAAAACCCAGATTTGCAAAAACAATCCTGTACAACAACAGATCATATGGCGGTATCTCAATTCCCTGATATCAAGCTGTACTACGGAGCAACCGTAATTAAAACAGCATGTTACTGGCATAGAAACAGAATATTGGATCAATGGAATGGAATATAAGCCCCCAAAATAAGCCCACACACCTAAAGATACTTAATTTTTTGACAAAGAAGCCAAATCCATACAATAGAAAAAAGACAGCATCTTCAACAAATGGTGCTGGTCTAACTGGATGTGTACATGTAGAAAAATGCAAATAGATCCATATTTATCACCCTGCACTAAAGTCCGAATGGATCAAAGATCTCAACATAAAACCAGACACACCAAATCGGTTAAAAGAAAATTTGGGCAGAATACAGGGAATATTATGAAAGAAGTGGTAAATAGTAAGATCTGGAGAGGACAGGAGGTCCACAAGGAGAGCAACAGAACCAAAAAATTTGAACACAGGGAACTTCCCAAAGATTCATACTCCAACCAAGGACTATTCATGGAGATAACCTAGAACCCCTGCACAGATGTAGGCCATGGCAGTTCAGTGTCCAAGTGCATTCCATAGTAATGGGAACAGGGACTGCTCTTTATGAACTGATTGACCTGCTCTTTGATCACCTTTCCCTGGGGCGAGGGGGGGAGGAGCAGCCTTACCAGGCCACAGAGGAAGATAATGCAGCCACTCCTGATGAGACCTAACAGACTAGGATCAGAAGGAAGAAAAAGAAACCCTCCCCTACCAGTGGACTTGGGGAGGGGCATGCTTGGGGAAGGGGGAGGAAGGGAGGGATTGGGAGGGGAGGAGAGAGGAAACTAGAGAGGGGATACAAAGTAAATAAAGTGTAATTAAAAATAAAAAAGAAAAAGTTAGGAAGAACATTAAACTCATTGGCACAGGAGATGACTTCTTGAACACAACACCAACAGTGCAGGCCCGAAGATCAACAATCAATAACTTGGACCTCATGAAACTGAAAGTCTTTTGTAAAGCAATGGACACTCACATCAGAACAAAAAGACAGCCTACAGACTGGGAAAGGATCTTCACCAACCCTATATCTGACAGAGGGCATATATAAAGAACTCAAGAATTTAAAAAGAAAAAAATCAAGTAATCCAATTAAAAAATGGGGTACAGAGCTAAACAAAGCATTCTCAAGAGAGGGATATCGAATGGCAGAGAAACACTTAAAGAAATGCTCAACATCCTTGGTCATCAGGGAAATGCAAATCAAGACGACCCTGAGATTTCACCTTACACCCATCAAAATGGCTAAGATAAAAACCTCAAGTGACAACACATGCTGGAGAGGTTGTGGAGAAATGGGAGCCCTCCTCCATTGCTGGTAGGAGTGTAAACTTGTACAACCACTTTGAAAGTCAATCTGGTGCTTTCTCAGACAGGAGCAGTGCTTCCTCAAGGTCCAGGTATACCACCTTTAGGCATATGTCCAAAATATGCTCAAGGATATTTGCTCAACCATGTTTTTGCAGCTTTATTTCTAATGGCCAGACGCTGGAAAAAACCCAAATGTCCCTCAATTGAGCACTGAATTCAGAAATTTTCATACATTTACACAATGGAATACTACTCAGCAATTAAAAACAAGGAAATCATGAAAATGGTGGGATATAGAAAAGCTCATACTGATTGAGGTATGAAAGACTCACTTATAAGTAGGTTTTAGTCATATAATATAGGATAAACATATAATATAATATCATATAATATAAGATAAACATACTAAAATCAGTACATCTAAAGAAGCTAAGCAAGAAGGAGGACCCTGGGTAAGATGATCAATCCTAACTCTGAAAGGCAAATGTGATATACATCAGAGAGGGAGAAAATAGGGAACAGGACAGGAGCCTACCACAGAGTGTCTCTGAAAGACTCTACCCAGCAGGGTATCAAAGCAGATGCTGAGACTCATAGGCAAACTTTGGGCAGAGTTCAGGGAATCTTATGAACAAAGGGGGAGATAGAAATACCTGAGGGGACAGGAGTTCCACAAGGAGAGCAACAGAATCAAAAAATCTGGGCCCAGGGGTCTCTGAGACTGTTACTCCAACCAAGGACTATGCACGGAGTTAACCTAGAATCTTACATAGTTGTAGCCCATGGCAGCTCAGTCTCCAAGTGGGTTATCTAGTAATGGGAACAGAGACTGTCTCTGACATGATTTCTGTGGCTGACTCTTTGATCATCTTCTCCTGAGGGGCGAGCAGCCTTACCAGGCTACAGAGGAAGAAAATGCAGCCACTCCTGATGAGACCTGATAGGCAAGGGTCAGATGGTAGGAAGGAGGACCTTCTCTATGAGTGAACTAGAGGAGGGGCAGGGGAAGAGATGAGGGAGGGAGTGTGGGATTTGGAGAGGATGAAGGAGGGGGATACAGCTGTGATACAAAGTGAATAATCTGTAATTAATAAAACAAAATTTAAAAAGAAAAATATATAAAAATTAAAAAAATAAGAAAGAAAGAAAGAAAGAAAGAAAGAAAGAAAGAAAGAAAGAAAGAAAGAAAAGAAAGAAAGAAAGAAAGAAAGAAAAGCAGATATGGGGACCTGTTTATGTAAAATGGAGAAACCTTACCTATTCCCTATCCCGTTCTGCATGTCCTGCCTCTGTTACTTAAAGGCTGTTTGTTATGGCTTGCATCTGTCACCACTGCCCAAATCCACTGCCTAAGACATAGGGAGAAAACCAGCCAATCCTGAGATAAAACAGACTCCTCCCACAGGCACTGGCTTTCACTTCCCATATCCACATCAAAATGAAAACTTTTGAGGGGAAGTGAAGTTAGCAGGGAGTGGTTGATAGGTTGCATGTGATTCCATAATCCAGGCATCAGCTTGATGAGGGATCCTTTCAGGGAATGTTGAAGAGGACTTGCCTCTTTGTAGCTCAGCAGATCTAAGAAAGCACAGGGTGTTGGTCTTCACGGAAACAGTTGTCTGAAGAACTCACATTATAATCAGTACAGAGCTTGCAGTGGTGTGGAATTCTGGGCAGCAAATATAGGACTGGAAATATGGATATGCAGTGGAAACTCCACCTCACTCCCCACCAAAGTGGAGCCAAGGCCTTTAAACAATAGAGAACTATGGTCTTGGAGTGGGACAGAAGCATGGACACCATGACTTCTAGAATTCTGTGTTACTATTTCCAGTAAGACATTTCCTTCCCCAATTCCTTCACATTCTAGAGCAGCCTGTAGAGGAAGCAGGCCAGAGAAAGAAGGAGACTTACTCTTTACATCCCATAAGATATCCTTCTTAGGAAGGGCTGCAGAGAGGATGTAGAACCAGATTGTGTTAATTCCAGACCATGCCACAACCTCCTGAAGGTCCACTCCCTTGTGTTTTGACTTGCTCATCTTCTCCCATGTTACCTCTTAACTTTGCTTTTGCTTTTGCACAAACAGGAGTAGGACCTAGATGACAAAATAATACTCAGGAACAATACATGATTCTGAATGGGTCCTGAACAGGGAGGTAAGGGGAGTAGAGCTACTCTAGCATGCCAAGGAATGGAGCAGGGTGGAAGTCCCATTTTTTGAACTGTGCTTTGAGGCCTTGTGGGAAAATATCTTGGAAGACTCCATGCTCTGTGTCTGAGGCTCTGTCCAGCAATGGACAAGCAGGAATTTCCAAGCCTTGGCATTACAGGGTTAGATAAGATTGAGTGGGTGTTCAGTAATCGAGGTGACCTTTAGGCTGATTGTTCCAAGCCACCTGGTCAAACCGAAAGATAACTAGCCTGCTGGGTGGAGGACCCTTTAACACATTTTGTGGTATATTTATGACAACCTGTGAGGTGGAGGGCCAGGTGGCTTTTCTCAGAACCTGAAGGTGGGGGCCAAGTCATTCTAAGGACTGTCAACTTAAGATAGAATCTGAGGGAAAAGATGGAGTTAGCCCTGTTATTTTTAATTTCCTCAGCAGCAGCCAAGTTTAAGCACATGTCCCTTTTACACCAAGGTGAAGTGGAGAGAGCACTGGGTCAAACTGGCAGGCCTCGATCCCATCTACTTCTATTTATGAGCCATGAAAGACACTTACTTGCTCTAGGTGTCCAGTTTGCCAACCTATAACATGGGAGCAAATGAACTTGCCTCAGGATGTTGATGGGAAGATGGACTCATGTGATGGAATAAAAATATGAGTCATACAGTGCAAGCGGCTCATCAGGCCCAGCACAGAAGGGCCTAGAGGGAATATTGCTGGCTGTCTGTGTGAAAGGGGCTTATTTCTCTTAAGATAGGACCTGCTTAGACTCTTAAAGTTAGCCATGAATGGGCAATGTATGTTAAAATCTAAGTGTTCTCTGTTGGGGACAAATTAAATAATGATGATTAGGCACACAGCAGATTTTATATGAAAGAGATTTATTAGATGGATATGAAGAGAGAGAGAGAGAGAGAAAAAGAGAGAGAGAGAGAAGGGAGAGCAGGACATGATGGGGGGAGAAAGAGAAGGGGAAGAGGGCAGGGAGGGAAGAGAGCAAGAGGGGCCATGGGGGAGCAAGAGAGCAAGAGACAATAGAGGGATCATATGGTAAGTCAGTCCCTTTAAGGAACAAGATAACCACTCCTTCCAGGTATGGCCACCTGGCAGGTGAAACATGATGACATCATAAGTTGCTAGGTAACCTAGAAGCAAGCAGGTGCCTAAATACTTATATTCTCTACCTGTTCTTCTTGGCCCATTTCACTCTAAGGTAGACAGGGTAGACAGGGCAGACAGGGAAGACAAGATATTGAGAGACATGAGGGGCAGAAACAAAAGATTTCTGATATTGTAAGTGTCAATTCCATAATGTACCATAATGTCCTCAGGGTCCAGGTCTAAACGCATGCTCTTTCTGCCTGAGATGCAACCCACCTTCTTGTTCCAAAATCCTTTAGTGAGCATGTGTGTGTGCATATATGCAGCACAGGTATGCATACACACATGCAGAGGGATATACAGAAGCAACGGTGAGGGATGGGGTACATTTACAACAGCGGAAAAAACTCCAGTGCATCGAACAAATGCACTCCAGTCAAAAACAAATGCTGAGCATCATGTTTTCAGTGCGTTAGTTGATGTCGCAGGGCCAGATAAGCATGCTACTGTGTCAGGACAGGCTGGTGCAGACAGATTTAAGATGAGAAGCAAAGGACATAGTGCTCTACAAAGTAGGAACACTGTACCTCAACACCAAGAGGTAGCTCCAATGCGCACCACAAGTCTGAGCTGTGTACATCCAGTTGCATGTTCTTAGCACAAGTTTATCTTGTGTTTATTCAGTGTTGTTGTTACTGTCTCAGGTGCCAGGATCCCTTCAACAGGGCCTGAGGCTTTCTCATTCTTCTTTCATACTGGGCACTGATTTTAGTCACACATAAGAGAAACTCAGGGAAATGGAAGTGTGGTTCAGTGGTAAAATACATGGGCACCACACACCAGGCCATGGATTTACACTCAACACCCAAAAGATATGCCTAGAGTGATTAAAATCGGCAGCATTAAGACTTAGGGGACAGAGCTGGGCTCAGTGTCATACACCTTTGATCCCAGCACTTGGGAAGACAGAGGCTGGTGGATCTTTGTGAGTTTAAGGCCAACCTGGTCTACAGAACGAGGCCAGGATAGCCAAGGCTACACAGAAAAATTCTGTCTTGAAAAAGAAATAAATAAAATAAATAAAACAAACAAAATATCCACACCAAAAACAAACAAACAAATACCACCTCAGGGGACTGAGAATATTATTGCATTCCTGCAACCCCAGCCACTCAGAAGGCCCAGAAAGGATGATCCTGAGTGTGAGGCAACCCTAGGCTATGTATGACATTTTCTTAAAAAAAAAAAAAGGCTTAATAGTAGGGAATTGTAATACTGCTATTTATTATCATTATTGGAGTCTTGTTAAGTTTGCATTCTGATATAATCAAGTGAACCACCACTGCCATCTTCTGGGAATGTGTAGAACTGCAACCCATCAGCCAGACCCTCACCCTGGCTGTTCTACCTAAAACTATAATTTGGGTTTTAGATCTCTCTCTCTCTCTCTCTCTCTCTCTCTCTCTCTCTCTCTCTCTCTCTCCCTTACTCCCTCACTCTCTCCCTCTCTCTGCCCTTCTTTCTCTGTTCCTCCCTCCCTCCTTCCTTATCCCCTCTCTCTTACTGCCCCTCTTCCCCTCTCTTATCTCCTTCCTCTGTTTAAAGAAAACTGAAATCACAATTGAAAACCACTCACATTGAAAAATAACATTAGTCCTTGGGATGGGTCCAACTTGATAAATCAGGAACTCTGTCTTCACTGCCACCTGACTAGCTTGACCACTACCAGAATCATTTACTTTCCTATTTCAAAACTACTTTCAAAAGTTTCTGAGTGAGGGCCCCAGGGTGTCCATACTGCCCTCTCCCTTTAAGTGGCAGGCATCCGGTAGAACAGCAGTGTACCAGGTCCAAAGCTCTGATAATAAACGTGTCTCAAATTCTGAAAGCTATGCTACTAATTCTCTAAAGTCCACCTAGACTCTGGCTTCTTCCAGTTACACTTTAGCAGACACTGTCTCAGACAGACGAGTTAGCATAGAGACGCAAAAGGGGGTGGGAACTGGAGAGATGGCTCAGGAATCAAAAGCACTGGCTGCTCTTCCAGAGGACCCAGTTTCAATTCTCAGCACCCATATGGAAGCTCACTACCTTTAACTCCAGTTCCAAGGGATCCATGTTCATTTCTGGTCTCCAGGGCCCTGTGCATGTGTGGTAAAACACCTCTTATACGTATATTTAAAAAAATTGCATGAATGCCATGGTCTGGCTATGGTCTCCGAGGCTCCCCTGAGCCCTAGCAGCACCTTGCTTCTGAAGACTTCTCTGCCCCAGTCACACATGAAAACACAGATTGAACGAATGTGACGCTCCTGCAAAGGCAGATGTGGTCTACTTCAGCCAAGAGAATAGAGACTCCTGAATCCTTTCTAAGAGCAGAAGAGTGGGGAGGCACCATATTGGGCCTCTGTGCCTGGAAGGCCCTGATTCTTTTGCCTCAGACTTTTCTTGACCCCTTCAATTGCACCCCTGTGTGCAGATTATTTTCATCAACTGAAACATAGCCTGTGTAAGCAGTAAGAGCAGGTTAGTCCAGGTTTCTCCACAAATTCAGAAATTAGAACAATGGATACCTGCTAGGCATTGAAAGCCACCTTTGTCCTACTTCTAAAAGATGGAAAGAAGTAAGAGAGGAAGTAAGCTGAGGAAACTCCAAGCTTATATTAACTGACTACTTTAAGGGTCATTTCTATGAAAACTGAAGCCCTGGACAGAGAACTGCCCACTTTCCTGACTGGGCCAGGTGTCTACACAGTAGAACCAGAAAGAAACTAAGATGAGACCTGCGCTCACCTAGAATTACCAGGAGCCTCTCTTTTTGCAGATTACATTTATTATGCAATCACTGCAAAAACCTGGGCTGGATGTGGTGGTACATACCTATATATAATCCCAACACTGAGGGAAGAAAAACAAGAGTTCCAGGCTGATCTGGGCCAGATGGTGAGTTTAGAAAACAAACAAACAAACAAACAAACAAACAGCAACAAAATCCAAAGCACATAAACAAAATTTCCATGAGACTATGACAATAATAGGACATAATTCACAACCAGTGAATCCTTTTCACAGATACAAAATGCAAAGTGTACTGAGTAGCATAACCCGAACCACAAGCATTTTAACTAATTATCTAGTGAGGCCCAGTGATATCGATGTATTTAGTGTACTTCTGATGCAGCTTATTTTTTTTCCCCACACATCAAGGTCTCCGGATAAGAAACAGAAAGCCAATTTCAGCATTCAATTCAATCCGGTATGTTTTCATACACTAGAGCTCTAACTCCAGAGCTGGCAGAGTGAGTAAGGTTGAGACTTCCAGCAACCTCATTCAAATGAAGTTAAATTTCTGTCTGTTTTATGAAGAAACTGAAAATTAAGGATACATTTTTTTTTTGTTTGAGATCCTCCTACCTTTTCCCTCCAAGTAGTGGGATTCTAGGAATGTACAAAAGTCATATATTTTTATCTATCAAAAATTTTAAAATAGGGTCAGGCAGAATGGTTCAGTGGATAAAGATGCTTGCCACCAAGCCTGAGGAGCATAGTTCAATCCCTGTAATCTACATGGTGGAAGAAGAGCACCAATCCCTGCAATCTACCTTCTGAACCCCATAGGAATACTGTGGCGAGCAGAGGCCCATCCATTTATACGTACATATGAACTAAATAAATAAATGAAATAAAAGCATTTAAAATAGGTTTTCACTATGCAGCTTTGGATGTCCTAGAACTCAGAGATTTGCCTGCCTCTGTCCCAAGTTCTGGGAATAAAGCCATGTGTTACCACTCCCAGTTAAAAACTTAGAAAAAAAAATATGTATATAGCTGTTTACCCAAGACTACAGTGTTAGGACTGATCCTGAATATATTTTCTTCTATACTGCTAAGAAATAAAGCACCAGTCTTTTTAAAAAATGATAAATTATAAAAATAAGTGAATGCTTTAATTAATTATGATATACAATGCAGAAACAAAAAAGAATGATAAATATGCATGTTCTTATGGGAAAAACATAAAAATATCTTATTAAATCAAAAAAGTAAAAGACATATGTAATAGATGTAACACTTACAAGTTAGTGTTTAAGCTGGGCACAGTGGTACATGCTGTAATCTCAGTATTTGGGAGATGGAGGCAAGAAGATAAGTTCATGATCATCATTTACTACTTAGTAAGTTAAAACATAGCCAACCTTTCCCCTGTCTATGAAAAGCTGATCATTAAGCCACAAACATGTGGGGAAAATAAGTAATTTTTTTTGTTTTGGAATGTGAAAAGAAACAAAAGACTAGGAAATGGATAGGAGGCAAGGGATGGGAAGGGAGATGTATATTTTCTGTACAGCTTGTAAGTATTTAATAGGATGACCTGGGATCATTCTGCTAGCAGCACACACACACAAGACTGTAAATTATTTTCCTACCATAAAAAATAGTGGAAAAGGCTGAATGTGGTATAAGATGCACTATTTAAAGTGGCACTATGTGTCACTGAGCTGGCAAAACCAAAACAGAATAAACAACAGACAACTGCAACCTTCTCATAAACCCAGAAAGTATAGTTTATTTAGGTATTTCTACCCTAAGGCATCTATGGTACTCTAGTAGGCATGACTCCTGAGCAGAGCAGGGAGCACAAAGACTAGACAGAATGTATGAAGACCAAAACCCTCCAGTACAGCAGGAGACACTGAAGTCATATATGTATTAGGAAGCAGCTCACAGTTGCTTAGCACAGAAAAACCATTAAACTTACCCTCATTGACCATGGTGATATAAGAAAACTTTCCTGAGAATCTACAGACATAAGCTGATTCTGTTAGTTCTGGGACTGGATCCATGCTATACAAGGATGGTCATGCAACCACAGGCACAGAATCTGAGGTTGTTGTGTGTTGGTGTCCTCTCCAGCAATAGAGAGAAGCTAACACAACCTGCCTATACCAGGAGTTCCTGGAAACAAGGAGCCATGACATAAACTTGGGTGAAAATCACTAAACCCCAAAGAACAATGAACTGTGGGTAAGAACAGCAAAACCAGTAACAAGTTAAATCACAGTGACTTGCGACACATAATTAACTGTCATTTATAAATAAGTTATATTCAATAATTTTTAGAAAACAAAGATAAGTTTGAAATACATTTATACTAAAAAGAAGGCCAGGGATGCTGGAGAGATGCCTCAGTGGTTAAGAGCTTATTCCCCAGTACTCTGGAATTTGACAGGTTGAGCCTAAAACTGATAAAGAGAACAAGGGTGTGACCAGAGCCAGAATCTCCTGAAGATAAAGGACAAGAAGGATGACTTCCCTCAAAGGACATTAAGATTTATATATTAAAATAACAAAGGCTTTAAATAATGAACCAGCATAACAGAGAACAAGCCATCAGTGTATGGAGTACAGATCCTACCAGCAGGTTCTAAGGAATGTGACTACTTACAGCAAGCCCTAGTGGATACAATCCACTGATTTATGATGAAGACACCAAAGACCAACGGGGAGAGGGCTGAGCTGTTCAACGATGAGACAAATGCATGAAAAGCAAGAGCCAAGGAGAGAAAGGTTAATTTTAATTTAATTTAATTTAATTTTTTTGTGGATGGTATTGGGTGTTGGATCTAGGGTCTAGTACACACTAGGTAAGTACTCTGCTGAATCCCATCTTCAACTCCAGTATTAAGTTTTATTATATTAGATTAAGGATTTCTGCTTGTCAAAAGATGCCATAAATAAGAGATAAGCCAAAAATAAGGAAATATTGGCAATACATATGTTGAAAAGGAATTAGCATAAAAAATTTCAAAAGTGGAGAATCCCTGTGTTACTTTGGGTATATAACCTAAGTTCTGCAGTGGAAATTCCAGTCCACACAATGATGCCCCTCAGCAATGAAAAAGAAAGAGGTAACCATGTATTAACCATGCTGAATTTTTCAAAACATGTTGGGTGAGGAAACATTACAGAATATGTATAATGAAATTCTAATCACAGAAGGATCAATGCAGGAAAGCCAAACCATGCATATTGTTCTGAAACAGACAGGGAATTGGGCAGTGAGATGGCTCTGCAGATAAACATGTTTTTCACACAAGCCTCCTGACCTGAGTTTGAGCCCCAGAACCCAAAGGTGGAAAAGGAAACTGATTCTGAAAAATTGTCCTCTGACCTCCACGTGCATGCTATGACACACATGCCCCTCCCCACAATCATACACACATGCAATAATAATAATAAATACAATAAATTCAGAAATGATAAGTTTATAACGAAAATAAGTAGTTAGAGTTTACTACAGGATTTATCTGGTGGAGGGATGGTGAGATAAGGGGTGATGTAACTGGCAAGGGGTATCTTGCATGCACCAAGGTAACATATAATTCTACTTCGAATACTGAGGTGGGAAGAATGGATGTTTATTTACTTTAAAACTTTTTGTTCTTAGAGACAGGGTCTTTCTATGTAGCCCAAGCTGGCTTCAAAGCATAATCTTTTTGCCTCAGATTCCCAAATGAAACATATATTTCATTGGGAAAAAGCATGCACATATATCTTCAAGATGGTATCTCTCTATGGTCTAAAACTCACGATGCAGCCAAGGCTGGCCTCAAGCTTGCAGCCATCATCCTGTCTTTGCCTCCTGATTGCTAAGATTACAAAAGATTGCCATCCTTTCATACATCTTTTGAATGTTTTGAGGAACATATAAGCCAATAGGAAAAGATTATTAATGGATTTACAATGCTATCTTCTGCTCTGGTACACAAATATCAGAGTGACATATTAGGGAAGGATTCAGCCAAGCTTAGAAGCACGATTTACTGACAGAGTGACAAATGTGTGAAATGCTACAAAAACCCGCATAGCATCACAACACTTTTCTTCTCTTCACAAGTAAAAATCTCAAATGATATAACACACAGATGCAGTGAAAACCCCAAACATTCTATACTAAATGATCAAGAGGTTTGTGTAAATGGACCTCAAATTCTAAAGGCCTACAACACCCTTTAACGTACACAGGAAAAGCAGGATACACACACACACACACCACACACACACACACACACACACACACACACACACACACACACACACACACACACACACATATATATATATATATATATATATATATATATATATATATATATATA
>NW_026596452.1:190228-265275 GCF_907164565.1 Psammomys obesus
ATATATATATATATATATATATATATATATATATATATATATATATACAGAATGGATACCTACTTCCAGTCACTGTTTGTGAACAGAATTCTTTTGCAAAGTACTACAAATGCTCACCTGTGTTTCAACATCTTTTAATCATGGCAAAAATGACTAAAGTATCTTATGAAGAACAAGTGCATGAAAGCATGCTCTCTTCTGCCAATGTACAGATCCACAGGCATTCAGAGGTCTGCCAGTGCTGAGCTGAAAGGACTAGAAGAAAAATAAATGGGCATTTGAAAACCTTCTTTGCCACAACTGTGTGAAGTAGACTTGTTTTATTTTGCATATGCCTGGAAAATAATTAATGTCAGAAAAATGACTTTCTTTTAATAAGATAAGAATGTATGTACAAACTGAAAAAAGGACCAGTGCTGACTGGTCACCACGTGTTGTTCTCTGACCTTTGTACATGCTTCATGCATACTCACACACACTAAATAAATGTAATAAAACCCTGAGTTTTGCCAAGCACAGTGGCACAAGCCTGTAATCCCAACACTCAGGGGGGTAGGGACAGGTGTATTTCTGTGAATTTGAGGCCAGCCTGGTCTACAAAGTGAGTCCAGGACAGCCAGGGCTACACAGAGAAACCATAGAAAAACCAAAACAAACAACTCCCTCAAGAAAACTGTGTAATTTTTGAGCCAGGTGATGGTGGTGCACATCTTTAATCCCAGCACTTGGGAGGCAGGCAGATCTCTGAATTCCAAGACCAGCCTACTGTACAGAGAGAGTTCTAGGTCAGCCAGGGCCACACAGAGAATCCCTGCCTCAAAAAATAATTTTTGTATAAAAAAAGAACAAGATAAAAAGAAACCAGCAACAAGGTGCCATATTAAACCATAGGATGGTTTAATATTTAGTATAACTAGACAATTGAGATTTTTTAAAATTCTCACCAGTAGAGGGCAATGGTAGCATTTATAATAGAAAAAAAAAGCACATTAATTGTTAATTTCAAAACAAATTGAATCTTATTTTTTAAAGTGCCTTGAAACAGCCTGCAAGAGTACAAATATGGCTTACTAAAGGAATGAAATTTATCTAGAACTTGTCATAAAACATCTCAATTGCTTCCTCATCTACTAGATAGTCTTGACCAACATGGATACAAAGGTCAGACTTCCTCCTACTCCTGGCTAGTGTACAGTGGGGAAGGACTCTCCAGGTCCTCTATTTGTTGGCTGCTGCCTTGGATGAAGAGAACGTAGGGAACTTGTGCTTTGGACAGTCTCTGCTCCCTGATTTTAACATGTCAGGTTTTTTTTTTCCCCACAGTGCTGTAAAGTGTAAAGCACTTTTCCCCTAGCTCTTGGCTGGCCAGTTCTGAGGCTGGGAACAGAACTGTTAGTGGCAAGTTGAGAAGTCTGACCAAGCAGTGTACATTTTAGCATGGGTCTCTTTTGCAGTTCTTACAGTGCCAGAATTCTCATAAAATTAAAAACAAAAGAAAATCAAAACAACGCCATCCAAATCAACCAACTAAACAAACAAATAAATTTACAACCACCTTTTATTTTCCTTATGAAAAAAAAATCTTTTCTTAAAAAAATTCAACTGCTGCTGGACATGGTGGCATAGACCTTTAATCCTAAAACATAGAAAGGAGAGGCAGGCTGGTCTCTGTCAGTTCAAGGTCAGCTGTTCTACAGAGTGAGTTTCAGTTCAACCGGAGCTACACAGTGAGGCCCTGTCTCAAATAAAAAAAAAAATTAAAAGCAAATCAATAAATGAATTCAACTGCTGTTCCAGGCAACAGTAAATCCAAAGTTGGGGGGGGGGTATTTAGTTTACAAACAAGTCTGAGATAAATACGGTTAAATGTTCAGTTTTTGTTCTACCTAGTACATCATTCTAGAAGACTCAAGACAATGATGAATCTGGGACAGCATTCCAGGAGATATGTGAAGCCTGTGTTGTTCACAGAGGGGCTATGCAAGGCTCAGAACAGCTAGGAAGTAGCCTGAGAAAGCCTCCCTCACACTCCTCTATGTCTGCCATGGGGCTGCTCTCATGTTCCCAGCCTCCTTGCATCTTTCCATTTACTCAGGATCCCAATCATTTCTAAAATAGATCCAAATTATGGAACCACAACTCTGCTGCTCAGAATGTGGCTTGAGTATCTGTCAAACCAGAAATATGCTACTGTGTTGCTAATCCAGAATAGCTGAGTGCGTTCTTTGCTTGTTTTTGAAGTAAGATACCTCTCTGTAGAACAAGATTCACTGGACTTAAAAACTCCATCTCCAGTGCTGGAACACAGGCATGCGCGAGCATGCCCTAAATGAAAGCCTTTCATATTTGGACAAGACATTTCCACTGTGTTCAAAAGCAACCTGTTAAGGTCTGTAAGCAGAGTGTGTCTTCTTGGTTCTGGAATAGTTTTCTTTAGCTCTCAGTCTAGCTTTGTTTGGCTACCTTTTCTTTGTTTCTGTCTTGTCAAAGAAACAGAGCTGAAATGTCAAATATCACTTGGAAGTTTTCCATGAAAAACAGTGGTCTTAGACTCAATTCTCCCTGCACCTCAGGCCTGAACATTAGCAACTACTCTTTTTTTTTTTTTTTTTTTTAAGTCAGGCTTTCACTGTATAGCACCCACAGGCTTGAATCTTGTTATTTAGACATGACTGACCTTAAACTCACAGATATCCACATGCTTCTGTCTCTTGAGTGCCGGGATTAATGATATCACCACATTTGGCCAAACTAGTCAGTTTTAATTCTATTCCTTTTCTTCATCCTCATCCCTCCTTCTCCTTTATTTTTTTTTTATTTTTATTGTTATTATTTTTTATGTAGGCCTTTGTGCAGCCCAGGCTGGCCTAGAACTTTTGGTTTTCCTGTTACTGCCTCCTGACTGCTGAGATTATAAACACATGCCAACACTCTTGGCTTCCACTCTTACTTCAATTATTTTAAAATGTTTGTATTTACTACTGATTTCCACTTTAGAGGATTTATTGACCACGTGTGGTAAGAGTCTAAGCTTCTTAGCTCTCTCCAGCACTTTGCCCGGTCTCTTTGCAGTCCATGAACAAGCATCCCTATAGTCCAGTAAGTATAGGGTGTTCACATCTTCCTTTAGCTGCTTTTTCAATTTGTATTATAGATAAGGATTACTAGGCTGAGTAATCTAACTTAATAATGAACATACTCACTTTAAAAGAGGCTTGGCACCTCTGGTGTTAGGATAGAACCCCAGGCTTTTTCATGTTAAGCAAAGGCTCTGACCCTCAGCTTCCCCAAACTGAGAGCCTGGCATGAGGTGCACAGCTGACCAATGAGAGCCACCACTGTGTCAATGGCACTATTCTGGTCCAGGCTCTGTTCTCCAGCAACTTTCAGGAGAAGAAGAGAAAGGCCTAGTACACAGGTGCATCTGTCCTCCTAGGGTTCTGAATGAACATGTTTATTGGTAAGTCTTCCCACAATATTTGCTGAGGCATTTGCAGCTCTGCTGTGTTCAAGGACTCCTCGGAATCCTCATCCTTCTACTGTCTCTGGGTACCAGTTCCAGATACACATGACGTGTGTATTCTTTCTGCCAGTTCAACTCCTCTCTCTATCCTGCCCAGGTATGTTCCAGCACCTTCCTTGTATATCTAATTCCATCTTTGTTTTGCTTCCTGGAAGGTGTGCTACCTGTTACACAGTAGGGACATTACCTATGACTATGGTGAGTATCAGTGCATCTGATGTAGTACTATGCAGAGTCCACAAAGGTGTCCATGGCATCCATCTCTTTCTTGGCAGATCCCTTGCACCAGAGAAAAGAAATTTATCAATTGCGTTTTTTTTTTTCTAGATTTCAGTGCATTTACCCAGCAGCTCTACTTGTAAGATGTTAGGCCTCCCAAAGTTTCACTTTGAGCTGCTTAAGTTTGAGTGAGGGTGCTCTTGAAGAACAGAGAGAAGAGGGATGGAGTCTCCAACAGGAACAGAATACCCTTCCATTCACTAAGTACATAAGAGTTTGAGTCTGTTTTCAATTTAAAAATAAAAAGAAAGGATATATATTACATCTCCTATTTATTAAGCAGTCCACACTGGCTCTACAAATATTAAAGAATTTATCAGCCCTCCAACCCCACTTCAGCTCACATGATCAAACAGAGCCTCACACCTATAATTTAGTCAGGAGATCTGGGATAAATGATGTCCCTCAGAGGAGGAGTTGTCAGAAAAATTCCAAGGGAATCCTGGTCGACCATAGAAGGGTGGCGATATCCACTCTAATTCTCTAAAGTAAAACCGTGTCTTTATTTGGATTGCGTTTTATTTTGACCATAAATGTAGAGAGAATATTTTTTGTATTGTATGGATACATCACACCTGTCAATTAAAAATACCCATGGCCTTTCAGAAAAGGTAGAATAGGTGGGACATCAAAAAAAAATCATCCAAAGACATAATAATCAAAACACTAAATACACAGAACAAAGAAAAAAATACTAAAAGCTACAAAGGACAAAGGCCAAGTAACATATAATGGCAAATACATCAGAATCACACCTGAATTCTGAACAGAGACTATGAAAGCCAGAAGGGCCTGGACAGATATCATGCAGACTGTAAGAGAACACAGATGTACGCCCAAGCAACTATACATACCCTGCAAAACTCTCAGTCATCATAGATGAAGAAAACAAGATATTCAATGACAAAAACAAATTTAAACAATACCTGCCCACAAACCCAGCATTACAGAAGATATTAGAAGGAAAAATACAACTCGAGAAAGCTAGCTACAGTCAGGAAAACAGAAAATAAATAACTTCAGTACAGCAAAATTAAATGTAGCCAAGCACACTACTACAAAAAACATCAAAATCAAAGGATCTAACAGCCACTGGTCATTAATCTCTCTCAACATCAATGGAATTAACTGTCCAATAAAAAGACACAGACTAACAGAATGGATGTGTAAACAAGACCCAAAAATCTGTTGCTTACAAGCAACACATCTAAGTCACAAAGATAGACATTTGCTGAGAGTAAAGGGCTGAAAGACACTTTTCCAAGAAAATGGACCCAAAAGCAAGCAAGAGTAGCCATTTCAATATCTAATGAAATAGACTTTTAACCAAAATTAATCAAAAAACATGGGGAAGGTCACTTCATACTCAACATTGAAGCCCGTGTTCCGTGGGTCTACCAGTGGAGTCCAGGCAAACAATACCTGATGCCCAGAAAGATCTGAATACCAAGAGAACAGTATGATAAGCCTGTAGGCCACTGAGGTATTCAGGGAACCTGTGCATGTGCATTGTGCCTGCAAACAGCACCAACACCCACACCTGCTCCTTAAGCCCCATATTCAAGGCATCTATACTGTCTAGCACCCTGTCTGTCCTTCAAGGCAATTTCCACGCACATGCCTACGCTTGCTCACCTGCACCTGTGCACCTGTGCTGCGACCTTCCCCCCTTAACTACAACTGAAACACCAACACACACTTTCATACTGGTGGACCTCTCTCATCTTCTCTGAAGAATACTCTAGACAACAGAGAAAGACCCAGTCTGAAGGACAGACTCCAGGAAAAAACAGCAAAGGTTACACAGATAAGTAGACGGCTAGAGGTTGGAGTAAGAACACATGCAGCAAAAATCAGGACATCATGGCTACACCAGGAATCGCAAAAATCAATGGATATTTTAATTCATAGGAAACAGGAAAATGATTTTTAATGCTATGCTTATCCAGTTATTAGAGACACATATAAAAACAAAGAAATCATGAAATTTGCAGGCAAATGGTGGGATCTAGGAAAGATAATCTTGAGTGAGGTATCTCAGATGCAGAAAGACACACATGGTATATACTCACTTAAAAGTGGATATTAGACATTATAATATAAGATAATCATATTAAAATCTGTACACTATAATATAAGATAATCATACTAAAATAAACAAGAAGGAGGACCCTGGGTAAGATGCTCAATTTTCATTCAGAAAGGTAAATGAGAAGGACATCAGAAGAGGGAGAAAACTGGGAACAGGTCAGGAGCTTATCACAGAGGGCCTCTGAAAGACTCTGCCCAGAAGGGTATCAAAACATATGCTGAGAAGCATAGCCAAACATTGGGCAGAGTGCAGGGAATCTTATGAAAGAAGGGGGAGATAGAAAGACCTGGAGGGAACAGGAGCTCCATAAGGGGAGCAACAGAACCAAAAAATCTGGGCACAGGGGTCTTTTCTGAGACTGATAATCCAAAATAGGACCATGCATGGCGATAACTTAGAACCCCTGCACAGAAGTAGCCCAAAGCAGCTCAGTATCCAAGAGGGTTCCCCAATAATAGGACCAGGGACCATCTCTGACATGAACTCATGGGCTGGCTCTTGGATTACCTCCACCTGAGGGGGGAGCAGCCTTACCAGTCCACAAAGGAAGACAAAGAAACCAGTTGTGATGAGACCTGATAGATTATGGTCAGATGGAAGGGGAGGAAGGCATTCCCTATCATTGGACTGGAGGAGGGGCATAGGAAAAGAAGAGGGAGGGTGGGATTGGGAGGGAATGAAGGAGGGGGCTACAAGTGGGATACAAAGTGAATAAACTGTAATTAATAAAATTTAAAAAAAGATTTAAAAAAAAAGAGGAAACGAACAAATCTCTCAAAGAAATAGCCACATAAATGGAGGCAAATCAAGAGGAAATGAACAAAGCTTTCAAAGGAATACAGGCAGCTAGAGACAAACAGATAGAGACACGGGTAGAGGTTCAATTAGTGGCATATAGCCAGGAAACAAACCAAAAAAAAAAATAGGCCTTCATGAAAGACAGGAATTCACATTCAAACAGATGAAGGAAATGGTTCAAAACATGAAAATAGAATCAATACAGAAAACACAAACAGACAAAACCCTGGAGCTAGAGAACTTAAAGATCAGGAACCACAAAGGTAAGCATCACCAATAGAATACAAGAGATGGAAGAGAAAACCTCAGGAGATGAAGATACACTTGCAGAAACAGATATATCTTTCAAAGAAAAAGTAAAATCAAAAAAATTCCAAGCATAAAACATTTAAAAAATCAAGGAAGCCATGAAAAGATGAAATCAAAGAATACTAGAAAAAGACAAAAAAGAAGATTCCAGTTTCCAAGGTCCAGAAAATATTTTCAAGAAAATCATAGTAGAAAATTTTCCCAACTTAAAGAAAGAGATGCCCATAAACATACAAGAGGCCTACAGAACACTAAATAGACTACAACAGAAAAGAAACTCCTCACGTTACATAATAGTCAAAACACTAAATCTACGGAACAAAGGAAAAAAATATTAAAAGCAGAAAGGGAAAAAGGCCAAGCAACATGTAAAGATAAACCTATCAGAATCATACCAGACTTTTCAACAAAAACTATGAAAGCCAGAAGGTCCTGGGACAATGTTATGCAGACTCTAAGGGACAACAGAAGCTAACCCAGACTTCTATAACCAGGTAAGATTTCAATCAACATAGATGGAGAAAACAAAATATTCCGTGAAAAAACTAAACTTAACTCCCATCCAACAAAATAACTACACCCAAGAAAACACAGGATATAGATAACTTCACAACAAAAAAAATTAAAAGAAAATGAACATAGAAACACAACAACACCACCAACTCCACAATAAAAGGAACTAACATTCATTGGTCACTATTATCTATCAACATCAATGGACTCAACTCTCCAATAAAAAGACAAAGACTAACAGAATGGTTGCAGAAACAGGATCCAACATTCTGCTGCATCCAACAAACATACCACTGCAAAAAAGATAAACACTATCTCAGAAAAGTATAAGAGCTAGAAAAATGATTTTCAAGCAAATGGACCCAGAGAAAAAGCTGGAGTAGGTATCCTAATATCTAATAAAACAGACTTTCAACAAAAATTAATCCAAAAAGATGAGGATGGGTATTTCATTTTCATCAGAAGAAAAATCCGTGAGGACATCACAATCCTGAACATCGATGCCCCAAACACAAGAGCATCTATATTTGTAAATGAAACATTATTAAAGCTTAAATCAAACATCGATCTCAACACCTTAATAGTGGGAGACTTCAAAACTCCACTCTCACCAAGGGACATATCATCTAGACAGAAGCTAAATAGGGAAACAACGACACTTACACAAAATGGACCTAAATAGATCAAATGGACCTAATAGATTTCTACAGAACTTTTCCCCCCAAACTCAAAAGAATATATCTTCTTTTCAGCACCTCATGGAACCTTCTCAAAAATTGACCATTTAGTTGGGCACAAAGCAAGCCACCACAGATGCAAGAAGATCGAAATAATCCCTTATCTCTTATCAGACCACCATGGCCTAAAACTATACCTCGACAACAAGAGAAATAACCAAAAGCCCTACATACACATAGAAACTAAACAACTCTGTATTCAATGACAGGTTGGTCAAGGAAGAAATTTAAAAAGAAATTATACAAAAGACAAATGGGTTGAGACAGAAATTAGACAAACAACACCCTTCACAGTAGCCACAAAGGACATAACGTACTTGGTGTAACTCTAACCAAGCAAGTCAAAGACTTGTATTAAAAAACTTCAAGTTTCTGAAGAAAGAAATAGAAGAAAATATCAGATGGAAAGATCTCCCATGTTCATAGATCTGTAGAATTAACATAGTGAACATGGACATCCTGCCAAATGCAATCTACAGATTCTATGAAATTACCATCAAAATACTAACAAAATTCTTTACAGACAGTGAAAGAATAATTCTCAACTTCATATGGTAAAACAAAAAGCCCACAATTTCCAAAATGGTCCTGTACAACAACAGATCGTCTGGAGGTATCTCCGTTCCTGATTTCAAGCTGTACTACAGAGCAATAGTAATAAAAACTGCATGATACTGTCACAGAAACAGAATGGTGGATCAATGATATTGAATAGAAGACCCAGAAATAAGCCTGTACACCTACAGATACTTGATTTTTGACAAAGAAGCCAAAATCATTCAATGGAAAAAAGACAGCATCTTCAACAAATGGTGCTGGTCTAAGTGGATGTCTACATGTAGAAAAATGAAAATAGATCCATACATATCATCCTGCACAAAACTAAAGTCCAAGTGGATCAAAGACCTCAACATAAAATCAGAAACACTAAATTTGTTAGAAGAAAAAGTGAGGAAGAACCTTGAACTCATTGACACAGGAGACAACTTCCTGAGCAGAACACCAACAGCACAAGCTCTAAGAGCAACAATCAATAAATGGGAACTCATGAAACTGAGAAGTTTCTGTAAAACAAAGGACACTGTCATTACAACAAAATGACAGTGTACAGACTGGGAAATGATCTTCACCAATCATATATCTGACAGAGGGCTAATATCCAGGTTATATAAAAAACTCAAGAAGTAACAAATCAAGTAATACAATTAAAAAATGGAGTACAGAGCTAAACAAAAAAATTTCAATAGAGAAATATTGAATGGCAGAGACACACTAAAAGAAATGCTCAACATCCTTACTCATGAGGGAAATACAAATCAAAATGACTCTGAGATTTTACCTTACACCCATCAGAATCGCTAATATAAAAAACTCAAGTGACAATGCATGCTGGAGAGAATGTGGAGAAAGGGGAACCCTCCTCCACTGCTGGTGGGAATATAAACACATACAACCACCTTGGCAATCAATCTGGCATTTTCTCAGACAATTAGGCATAGTGCTACCTCAAAATCCAGCTATACCACCTTTAAGCATACATTTAAAATATGCTCAAGTATACAAGGACATTTTCTCAACCATGTTTTAGCAGCTATATTTGTAATAGCCAGAATCTGGAAACAACCCTGATGTCCCTCAGTTGAGGAATGCATACAAAAATTGTGCTACATTTACACAATAGAATACTACTCAGCAATTAAAAACAAGGAAATCATGAAATTTCTAGGTAAGTCGTGGGAACTAGAAAAGATCATCCTGAGTGAGCTATCCCAGAAGCAGAAAGACACACATGGTATGTACTCACTTATAACTGGTTATTAAACATATAGTATTGGATAATCATACTAAAATCTTTATACCTAAAGAAGCTAATCAAGAAGGAGGACCTTAGGTAAGATTCTCAACCCTCATTCAGAAAGGCAAACATGATAGACATCGGAAGAGGGAGAAAACAGAGAACATAATAGGAGCCTGCCACAGAGGGCCTCTGAAAGACTCTACCCAATAGGGTATCAAAGCAGATGCTGAGACTCATAGGCCAACTTTGGGCAGGGTGCAGGGAATCTTATGAAAGAAAGGGGAGATAGAAAGACCTGGAAGTTACAGGAGCTCCAGAAGCAGAGCAATAGAACCAAAAAATCAGGACACTGGTGTCTTTTCTGAGATCGATACTCAAGCCAAGGGCTATTCATGGAGATAACCTAAAACATCTGCACAGGTGTAGCCTCTGGTAGCTCAGTAACCAAGTGGGTACCCTAGTAAGAGGGACAGTGACTGTGTCTTACATAAACTCAGTGGCTGGCTCTTTGATCTCTTCCCCCTGAGTTGGGGGGGGCGTGGTTCATCCTTACCAGGCCACAGAGGAAGACAATGCAGCCAGTCCTGATGAGACCTGATAGACTAAGATCAGATGAAGTACCTCCCCTATCAGTTGCCTGGGGGAGGTGATGAGGTAGGGAGCGGAGGATTGGGAAGGGATGAGGGAGGGGGCTACAGCTGGGATACAAAGTGAATAAATTGTAATAAATAAAATAAATTTAAAAACAAAAAATAACCTGTTGTTTTTATAGAGGACCTGGATTTAGTCCTGAACAACCACATGATAGCTCAGAAACATTTGTAGCTCCAGTTCCAAGAGATCTGATTACTTCTTCTGACTTCCACAGGTCAACAATGGTCCCTGGACAAACACCACCTCCAGGACCACCAGCAGTACTACTGCCAGTACCAGCATCAACACCAGCCACACCAGCATCAGCACCAACACCACCACCAGCAGCCTTACCAGGACACAGAGGAAGACAATGATGAGACCTGATAGACTAGGATCAGAAGGAAGGGGAGGAAGACCTCCACCATCAGTGAACTTGGGGAGGGACATGGGTGGAGAAGGGGGAGGGAGGGTGGGATTGGGAGTGGAGGAGGGAGAGAGCTACAGGGGGAATACAAAGTGAATAAACTGTAATTTATAAAAATAAAAATAAAGTGTGAGTGTCTCTTTGTATGATGTGTGTGTATAACATTATTATTATTATAATATTATGCAAATGTGCTGGAAAAATATATCAATAATAAACTCCTCTAAGTGCCAGTAAGAACTGTGAGCCTTTTGCCCTTAAACCCTACATAATTTATTAGCGTGGATGATACCTACACAGCCATATACCTATTTTTGAATCTAGAGAGCCTTCTAAGCCAGATTTAACCATGACAATGATGGGGACCTACTGCAGGGTGAGCATATTCATAGCTATCACTGGTGTAAGGCAATTTGAAAACAAGAGCACATCCATCAGCTAGACACATCAAAGAGCAGACAACAAGAAAAAGCAGTATAGCATCTTCTATGCTGTGGGTTAATTGCCAAAGAACTGGTCCTTTGAAGGGTATTAGCAAGTAATTTACTCCAGTGAAACCCTATCAAAAGAAATAGTTACAGAAGAATGAGAAAGAAAAACTAGGCCTGGTGGTGAATGTCCATTATCCCTGCAATCTGAAGGCTGGAGCAGGATTGTGATACCAGGATTTGAGGGTATCATGAACTATATAATGACTCCTAAACTAGCCCAGGATACACAGCAAGACTCTGCTTGAAAAAAATAAGCAAATAAAAAAAAAAGAACAATGTAATCATAGTATTCACAACCCAGTTATGTATATTTATGATGCAACTGATTTGCAATTTACCCAATCACTGTATTATCCTGAAGGAAGTTTACTATTAGAACAGAAGCAGGGAAAGAGCCTTACATGTAGACATCCTCAATGAATATGTGGACTAAATGTATAAATACCCAAGTTCCAGAGGAAATAAAGAGGCACAAGAACAGTAACTGACAAATGTTCTTGTTTACCTGTGTTTACTTACAACATCACCATTAATAAGAGCCATCACTGGCTGGCCTTTGTAATTTGCATTTACAAACACTTGTTTCAAACTTTCATATAGTTATCTAGAACATATTCTATAAGCCCTTTAATTAAAATTAGCCCAAGAATTAGGATTTTCATTTCAAAGTGGTAGGAATGTAGACATTCAACTTGAGATACAGCCATCACCTGACTCAGTTGCTAAACGCCTGTCAAATTCTACATCTCCAAGCAGGCATCTATATTTCTGACTCCATGCTGCCTTCTCTCAATGAGGAAATATGTGTTTGCAAATTCTGTGATTATGATGTGGCATAACTAAGAAATAGGGAGGTAAGGGGGCAGAATAAGAGCAAAAGTCATTAGGTTATAACTAATGTGGAGAACAGAGACAGCAGTGCAGACATAGAATGCAGACACAGGTCTGTCAGAGAAATAGCTACCAGCTGGCCACTACATCCATCTCCTCCAGTGACTCAGCAATAGAATATGTAGTTGGCTACACACTAAACAAGAACATTGCTCAACCTTCTTTGAAGCTATGGCAATGGGCTATATGTAGAAGCAACTTCCAAGTCAATCCCTTATAGGGAAAAGGCAAGCTGGGCCTGGTAGTGCATGCTTGCATTCCTAGCATTTGGAAGGCTAGGAAATAACAGCCTTTGTTGCCTAGTGAGTACCAGGCCAGCAAGCGCTATATAATGAGACCCCATCTAAAAATAGAAATAGGCAAGCCCTTCTCCCCAAGCACTGCTCCTTTTTAATGGATGTAGCCAACATGTAGAGCAGCTTGAAAAACTCTAGGGGGACACACAGAGAAAACTGGCTCCTACCACCTCACAATATAAGCTTCTCAAACCCACTCAGCTTTGTAAAGGCAAGAAAGAAACACCTGTTTATTTGACTGTGTCATGCCACCAAGTAACAAATACCTGAAAAATTACAAGAGGCTGCGTAAGAGGTCACTATTAGCTGCAGTTAACACTGGTAGTATTCTTTCACTTTGTCGCAGGATATTTGATCCCATAGTGAATCCTAAAATCATGAACTGTAACCCCCTTTTTGGTTTGGTGTAGTTGAGCCTTATAACACACCTTTAATCCTCAAACTTTTTATTGTAAACAGGTGATTACGGTGTGGTTCGCCCAGCTCTTACACACACCTTTAATCCAAGAGATTTCTGTTTACATGATTTAATAAAGTCAATCCTAGATCAACAGGTTGATGGGGATTAAAGAGTAGGAGGGACTTTCAGTTGAAGGGCATTTAAGATAACATGGAGAAAGAGAAAAGAGCTTTTAGTTTAAGCTCTGGCTTTATCTTCGACCTCAGCTCCTCAGCTCCCTGGCTTTGGGGCTTTGAGCCAATAAGCATTTGATCTTGTATTTTTTGGCCCTTTTCTTCTGGCTTGTCAGTTGAGCTAGTGAGCCTTTTGGATTTTTTCCATCCCAACCTGAGCTGAGAAGGAAGGTCAGCTGGGTGCTTTCTCTGCCTCTCTGAGCTAGCAGGTTTTCACTCCAGCATCTGACTCCTGAGCCTTTCTTGGTGAAAGAGAACTGTTGGGATTTTTATTTTTGTCTATAACAACATCACCTTTCATAAAATATAAATATGTTAGTTTGTGTGGGTAGGGTAGCTGGAGATTGAGATGGAACTCAGGGCTTGTTTGTACTATGTAAGGACTCTACTATTAAATTACAGTGAGCCTTATCATTTAGACTTTCTTCTTTTAAAATATATTTTTAGGGAGCTAGATAAATGGCTTAGTAGTTAACAGTTTGCTGCTCTTCTACAGGAACTGAGCTCAATTTCAGTATGGCATAATGCAGCTCACATAATGCCCATAACTGAAGCTCATGAGGATCTAACAACCCTTCTTGCCTCTAAGGGCACCCCACCCCCGACACACACACACACATCATACAAAGAGACACACACACTTTATTTTTATTTTTATTAATTACAGTTTATTCACTTTGTATCCCCCCTGTAGCTCCCTCCCTCCTCCACTCCCAATCCCACCCTCCCTCCCCCTTCTCCACCCATGTCCCTCCCCAAGTTCACTGATGGTGGAGGTCTTCCTCCCCTTCCTTCTGATCCTAGTCTATCAGGTCTCATCAGGAGTGGCTGCATTGTCTTCCTCTGTGTCCTGGTAAGGCTGCTCCCCCCTAAGGGGGAAAACAAAAAATACTAAAGGTTGATTGATAAGATATAAACCTCAGGAAGAAAATTAGAGAGATTTATAAATAAAAGTGAGAAAAATATTCAAACACAGGCAGAGAAATTTAGAAAAGCCTTAAAGAGACTTACAAATGAGAATAAGAAAAATACTCAGACACAGCTAAAGGAATTTAGGCAAGCCTGAGAAGGACCTAAGGAAGATTCACATAGACAGAGGAATTTGAACAAACCTTATAAAGACTAATAAATGAAAATAAGAAAAAATTTTAAGCACAGATGGATGAATTTAGAAAAGAGTCTACCATGCCACTGCATAATGAAACTGCAATGCAATGGCTTAAATTGTTACAAAACCAGCCTTAGTATATCCAGTTACAATACAAGACATACCAGAAGATGAGTACCTCCAGGGTTATGGAGAAGTTAAATGGAATCCTATAGACATTAGATTTTAGGAGATTTAAGGAAGCAGTCATTTCCTCTGGTATTCATTCATTCTATGTGAAGCAGACAGATTTTAATTCATGGGCAACTCAGAACAGAATTATCCCCAAGATTGGAAAGATTTGGCAACAGCAATATTGGAAGCTAGTCCTCAATTACAATGGTGAACACAGTGGAAAGAAGAAGTGAGGGCCATAGAACAATGAAATCAGTCCAGAGGTATTACTATTTCCCAAGATCATTTGCCAGGTGAAGGAAGGTCAATATGCTAATTTACAAAGGCAGATTGATTTTTATGAGCCCACCTAAGCACTATGTCACTTAGCAACATTAAATGCTTGGGATAAGGTTGAATAATCAGAAAAGAGGTCTGAGTCATTTACTAAAATTACACAGGCCCTAAAGAAGCCTTCATTGATTTTTTGCAAAAGATTGACTTCAACTGTAAATAGAATAATATCAGATTCAGAAGTCAGAAAAATACTGATCAAACCTCAAACCTCTGGCTTTTGAAAATGATAATTCAGAATGCAAAAGGGAGATTAGAAATTTAAAGGCAAGATCAGAACCAATATAGGAATGGATTAGAGATACAGCTGATATTGGATCTCATGTTTATGATGCTAATCTGATAAAATAAATAATTTTTAAATGTCTTTAAAAAATTCAAAATTGCTGATATTTTAATTATGGTAAGCAAGGTCATTTGAAAAGGGATAGTAGGTAAAGTATTCTTAGAAACTGTTTTTTTTTTTTTTCCTAGATATAATCCAAAAAGAAGGCCCCAGCCTTCTGGAGTATGAAGAAGATGTGGCAAAGGCTGGCATTGGACAAATGAATGTAGATAAACAAGGAATAGGCAGGGTAACTCTTTGCCATCCAGGAAACACTTGAGAGAGCCTCCCACAGACCCCCAAATCAAAATTGATTCAATCATTTTTTTGCTTGTGTAGGAAAAACTCATCCACAGAGCAATTAAAAGATTTAATGACTGTTGTTAAAAAACAATATTGCGGGGCGGGGCAAGATGGCGGCGCCGGGAGGATTCTCATTCTGAGGAGCAGCACAGCAGGATTGGCACAGTGACCAGCAATCAGAACTCGCGGCCATAAAACACAAGTGATTGTGTTTCACAGGTGAGAGGATACCCCACGGTGGGGGATTCAATCAGCTTTAACTCACCCAGCTAAACCTCGGAAGAGATCCCGGTTCCGCCAGGCGCTTAGCCGCCAGCCCAGGGCTACATGCCAGCGCAATCTGGTCACGTTCCCAGACTGAACTGTGGGCCCACAACATCATAGACTGGATTTCCCAGTCTAGAGATAACCCCACGGAGCAGGAAACAATTGGGACCAACCTCAAGTTACCCAGACATCCCCTGGAAAAGAGTCAGGTTCCGCGGGTGCCCCAAGAGCCAGCCCAGACCCAGAGTCGGGACACAGGCGCCTGCACGGAGCCCTGCCTGCGCGCCTAATTCGCCGCCTCAGATAGAACTGTGGGCACCAGGGCACCAGGGCACCAAACTGCTTGTCTCTGGCAGGAGGAAACCCCCAGCGGAGGGGGTCAGCAGCTCTAAAGCTTAGGACACCCAGCACCAAAACACTTCCTGGACTCACGCAGACTCTGGTGCAGGCAGGAGCACTGTGCTCTGCCGCCATTATTGAGTTCCCCTAAGGCACTGGGACACACAGCTGCATCCTCAGACCTACAAAAGCCAGAGAGCCATTACAGCAGCCCTCAGATACTGTGCCAAGGATCAACCAGTTATTCCTAGCTAGACTGTCAAAACTGTGGTAATCCCTGGTCCTTGAAGAGGGCTGCACCCACAGCGTCTGGACCAGAGAAGTGCCTGCAGCCACCATCCCAGACAGAGACACACAGCTTCTGGTCCAGAGTGAGGCACCCAGCCTCCAGACCAGAACAGTGCCCCCAGGCGCCAACTCAACCTAGGTGCACATTCTCCAGGTCCAGAGCAGAGCAATCAGCCTCTGGCCCAGAGACTTGCTGAATGCACCTCCCACTTTCCCGGAGAGAACTGTCCGCCCCAGGATAAAAGACTGAGGTTCCCTGTTGGAAGAAAACTCCACAGCTAGGGAATCAGCAGTTTCTTCAAGAGGACTGTACATGGAAATTTAGTGAGCAGCAGCACACTAAATTTATAACAAGAAACTGAGCAGTGGGGCAGCTGTCTTGAGAAATTCTATGGGTAAGAGGAGATCCCCCCTGCCTAACATAGACCACAGCTACTACTCAGGGCTATAAACCTGAGGTGAGCAGTGGCAACTCCTGAGAAACACTGGCCATACAGTGACCATAACCAAAAAGCAGAGAAGGACTCCTTCAGGAAAAATCATCTTCCGGCCAAGGGGATACTCCTTACCTCAGGACTCCAGGAAGCACAGAAACTAACAGCCAACACCTAAATCAGCCCAATGGGTAGAGGTCAGCGTAAAGGCTCAACCAACAAAAGACAGAGCAATATGGCATCTCCAGAACCCAGCCATCCAGAGGCGAACAGCCCTGAACAATGCAGCATAATAGAAAATCAAGAAGATGACCTTACATCTATGTTGATGGAGAGGATAATAGAGGAGACAAATAAAATACGTAAAGAATTAGAGGAAGATAAAACCAAACAGATCATGGCTATCCGTAAAGAAATGGAGGAAGATAAAGACAAACAGATTAGGGCCATCCGTAAAGAAATACGGGAAGATGCAGCCAAACAGCTTGTGGCCTTCAGAGAAGAAATAATTAAATCACTGAAAGAAATCAAAGAGACAGAGTTGAAGGAACTAAAAGAAAAAGAGGAAAATACAAGCAGACAGGTGAAGGAAGTAAACAAAACAACTCAAGACCTGAAGATAGAACTAGAAAAATTAAAGAAAACACAAATGGAGGAAATAATGGAGAGGAAGAATTTAGGGAAGAAAACAGGAACTACAGAGGTAAGCATAACCAACAGACTACAAGAGATGGAAGAAAGAATCTCAGGTGTAGAAGATACAATGGAAGAAATCGATGTATCTGTCAAAGAAAATGTTAAATCCAAAAAATTCCTGACACAGATCATCCAAGAAATCCAAGACAATATGAAAAGACAAAATCTAAGAATAATAGGAATAGAGGAAAAAGAAGACTCCCTTCTCCAAGGCCCAGAAAATATTTTCAACAAAATCATTGAAGAAAATTTGCCCAAGTTAATGGAGAAGCCAATAAGGATACATGAGGCCTACAGAACACCCAACAAATTTGACCAGAAAAGAAAATCCTCCCGCCACATAATAATCAAAACAGTAAGTAAACAGAACAAAGAAAAAATACTAAAAGCTGCAAGGGAAAAAGGCCAAGTAACATATAACGGCAAACCCATTAGGATAACACCTGACTTTTCAACAGAAACTATGAAAGCCAGAAGGGCCTGGACAGATATCATGCAGACCCTAAGAGAACACAGATGTCAACCCAGGCTACTATACCCTGCAAAACTCTCAGTCCTCATAGACGGAGAAAACAAGATATTCAATGACAAAAACAAATTTCAACAATACCTACACACAAATCCAGCATTACAGAAGACACTGGAAGGGAAAATACAACCCAAGAAAATTAGCTTCTGTCAAGAAAACACAGGAAATAATTAACCTTACTACAGCAAAACAAAAAGCAACCAAGCACACAACCTTATGAACACAGCCAACATCAAAATCAAAGGATCTAACAGCCACTGGTCATTAATCTCTCTCAACATCAATGGACTCAACTCTCCAGTAAAAAGACACAGATTAACAGAATGGATACGTAAACAAAACCCAGCAATCTGTTGCATACAAGAAACACACCTAAGGCACAAAGATAGACATTACCTGAGGGTAAAAGGTTGGAAGACGACTTTCCAAGCAAATGGACCCAAGAAACAAGCAGGAGTAGCCATTCTAATATCTGATAAAATAGACTTTCAACCAAAATTAATAAAAAGAGATGAGGAAGGACACTTCATACTCATCAAGGGAAAATTCCACCAGGAAGACATCACAATCCTGAACATCTATGCCACAAATACAAGAGCACCCACATTTGTAAAAGAAACATTGATAAAATTTAAACCACATATACATCCCCACACATTAATAGTGGGAGACTTCAACACCCCACTCTCAACAAAGGACAGGTCAACAAAACAGAAATTAAACAAAGAAACAATATCTCTGACAGAGGTCATGAATCAAATGGACCTCACAGACATCTACAGAACTTTACACCCAAACACAAAAGAATTTACCTTCTTCTCAGCACCTCATGGAACCTTCTGCAAAATAGACCATATAGTTGGTCACAAAGCAAGCCTCAACAGATACAAGAAGACTGAAATAATCCCTTGTATCCTGTCTGATCACCATGGAATAAAGCTGGACTTCAACAACAACAGAAATAGCAAAAAGCCTACACACACATGGAAACTGAACAACTTGTTACTAAATGACAGCTGGGTCAGGGAAGAAATAAAGAAAGAAATTAAAGCCTTTCTAGAACTCAATGAAAATGAAGACACAACATACCCAAACTTGTGGGATACAATGAAAGCAGTGCTAAGAGAAAAGTTCATAGCACTAAGTGCCTTCAAGAAGAAATTCGAGACAGCTCATTCAAGCAACTTAATGGCCCACTTAAAAACCCTAGAAAAAGAAGAAGCAGACACACCAAAAAGGAGTAGACGGCTGGAAATAATCAAACTCAGGGCTGAAATCAATCAATTAGAAACAAATAAAACAATTCAAAGAATCAATGAAACCAATAGCTGGTTCTTTGAGAAAATCAACAAGATCGACAAACCCTTAGCCAAGCTAACTAAAACGCAGAGAGACACCACCCAAATCAACAAAATCAGAAATGAAAAGGGGGACATAACTACAGACACTGAGGAAATCCAAACAATCATTAGGACTTACTTCAAAAGTCTATACTCAACAAAATTTGAAAGCCTAAATGAAATGGACAATTTTCTTGATCGATTTGACTTACCAAAGCTGAATCAGGACCAGGTAAATCAATTAAATAGTCCTATATCCCCCAAAGAAATAGAAGCAGTCATGAAAAGTCTCCCATCCAAAAAAAGCCCAGGACCAGATGGCTTCAGCGCAGAATTCTACCAGACCTTCAAAGAAGAGCTAACTCCAATTCTCTTCAAACTATTCCACAAAATAGAAACAGAAGGAACATTACCAAACTCATTCTATGAAGCCACAATCACCTTAGTACCTAAACCTCACAAACACTCAACAAAGAAAGAGAATTTCAGGCCAATCTCCCTTATGAACATTGATGCAAAAATACTTAACAAAATACTTGCAAACCGAATCCAAGAACACATCACAGATATTATCCACTATGACCAAGTAGGCTTCATCCCAGGTATGCAGGGGTGGTTCAATATAGGGAAATCCATCAATGTGATCCACCATATTAACAAACTGAAAGAAAAAAAACACATTATAATCTCCCTAGATGCTGAAAAAGCATTTGACAAAATCCAACATCCATTCATGTTTAAAGTACTGGAGAGATCAGGGATACAAGGCACATATCTAAACATAGTAAAGGCGATATACAGCAAGCCTATAGCCAACATCAAACTGAACGGAGAGAAACTTAAAGCAATCCCATTGAAATCAGGGACAAGACAAGGCTGTCCACTCTCTCCATATCTCTTCAACATAGTGCTGGAAGTCCTTGCTAGAGCAATAAGACAGTTGAAGGAGATCAAGGGGATACAGATGGGAAAGGAAGAAGTCAAATTATCACTATTTGCAGGTGATATGATAGTATATATGAGTGACCCCAAAAACTCTACCAGGGAACTCCTACAGCTGATAAACACCTTCAGCAAAGTGGCCGGATACAAAATTAACTCAAAAAAATCAGTAGCACTCCTGTATAAAAAGACAAAAGGGCTGAGAAAGAAATTAGGGAAACAACACCCTTCACAATAGCCACAAATGACATAAAGTACCTTGGTGTAACCCTAACCAAGGAAGTCAAAGACTTGTATGAAAAAATTTTCAAGTCTCTGAAGAAAGAATTAGAGGAAGATATGAGAAGATGGAAAGATCTCCCATGCTCATGGCTTGGCAGGATTAACATAGTAAAAATGGCCATCTTACCAAAAGCAATCTACAGATTTTATGCAATTCCCATCAAATTGCCAACACAATTCTTTACAGACCTGGAAAGAAAAATTCTCAACTTCCTATGGAATAACAAGAAACCGAGAATTGCTAAAACAATCCTCTACAATAGAAGATCTTCTGGAGGTATCTCCATCCCTGATCTCAAGCTGTACTATAGAGCAACAGTTATAAAAACTGCATGATACTGGCATAGAAACAGAATGGTGGATCAATGGAATAGAACAGAAGACCCAGAAATAAACCCACACACTTACGGACACCTGATTTTTGACAAAGATGCCAAAACCATACAATGGAAAAAAGATAGCATCTTCAACAAATGGTGCTGGTCCAACTGGATGTCTACATGTAGAAAAATGAAAATAGATCCATACTTATCACCCTGCACAAAACTAACGTCCAAGTGGATCAAAGACCTCAACATAAAACCAGACACATTAAATCTGCTAGAAAAAAAGTGGGGAATACCCTAGAACTCATTGGTACAGGAGAAAACTTCCTGAACAGAAGACCAACAGCACAGGCTCTAAGAGCAACAATCAATAAATGGGACCTCATGAAATTGAAAATCTTCTGTAAAGCAAAGGACACCATCATCAAAACAAAGCGACTGCCTACAGATTGGGATAGAATCATCACCAACTCTTTATCTGACAGAAGACTCATATCCAATATATATAAAGAACTAAACAGAATCCACTTAAAAAATGGGGAACAGAGCTAAAGAGAGAATTCTCTGTAGAGGAATACTGAATGGCAGAGAAGCACTTAAAGAAATGCTCAACCTCATTAGCCATTAAGGAAATGCAAATCAAAACAACCCTGAGATTTCACCTTACACCCATCAGAATGGCCAAGATGAAAAACACAAGGGACAACACATGCTGGAGAGGTTGTGGAGAAAGGGGAACCTTTCTCCACTGCTGGTGGGAATGTAAACTGGTACAACCACTCTGGAAATCAATCTGGTGCTTTCTCAGACAACTAGGAATAGCGCTTCCTCAAGATCCAGTCATACCACTCCTAGGCATATATCCAAAAGAGGCTCAAGTACACAAAAAGGACATTTGCTCAACCATGTTTGTAGCAGCTTTATTTGTAATAGCCAGAAGGTGGAAACAACCCAGATGCCCCTCAACTGAAGAATGGATGCAGAAACTGGTACATCTATACAATGGAGTATTACTTAGCAATGAAAAATAAGGAAATCATGAAATTTGCAGGTAAATGGTGGGACCTGGAAAGGATCATCCTGAGTGAGTTGTCCCAGAAGCAAAAAGACATGCATGGTATATACTCACTCATATAAACATACCATATAGAATAAACCCACTAAAATCTGTACATCTAAACAAACTAAGCAAAAGAGAGGACCCTAACTAAAATGTTCAATCCCCATCCTGAAAGGCAAAGAGGATGGACATCAGAAGAAAAAGAAAATAGGAAACAACCTCGGAACCTGCTACAGAGGGCCTCTGAAAGCCAGAAGAAAACAGGAAACAACCTTGAAACCTGCCACAGAGGGCCTCTGAAAGCTTCTGCAGTATAGACTGTCAAAGCAGATGCTGAGCCTGATGGCCAACTGAAGGGCAGAGTGAATGGAATTCTATGTAAGAAGTGGGAAATAGTAAGAGCTGGAGGGGACGGGAACTCCACAAGTAGAGCAAGAGAACAAGATAATTTGAACATAAGGAACTTCCCAGAGACTCATACTCCAACCAAGGACTATTCGTGGAGATGACCTGGAACCCCTGCACAGGTGTAGCCCATGGCAGTTCAGTGTCCAAGTGGGTTAAATAGTAATGGGAAGAGGGACTGCCTCTGACATAATCTGATTGGCCTGCTCGTTGATCACTTCCCCTGAGGGGGGAGCAGCCTTAACAGGCCACAGTAGAGGACAATGCAGCCACTTTTGATGAGAACTGATAGACTAAGATCAGAAAGAGGAGGAGAACCTCCCCTATCAGTGGACTTGGGGAGTGGCATGCATGCAGAAAGGGGAGGGAGGTTGGGATCGGGAGGGGAGGAGGGAGGGGCTTATGGGGGATACAAAATGAATAAAGTGTAATTAATAAAAAAAAAGTCAAATACAAAAAAAAAACAAAACAATATTGCGCTGAATGTAATAAAGGACAGAACAGCTTCAAAAAATAAAATAAAAAATTTAGGCGAGACCAGAAAACATGTATTTTGGTAAACTTCTGTAAATGATCAGAGATCTAAACTGAAAATACAAATAAATGGCATTGGAATTGAAGGTTTAGTAAACAAAGGAGGTGATGTAACAATAATTTCGCCATAATCTTGGCATCCAGATTGGCCTCTTCAGAAGGTAAATATTCAGCTTCTAGAGATTGGAACTTTAGATCAGGTCAAACAAAGTGCAAGGTGGATGGAATGTATAGGGCCAGAACAACAAATAGAAAAATTAAAGCCATAGGTGGCTAATATAGCCATGATTTTCTGCAGCAATCGAAAACACAGATTAACATTCCTCCAGCCTCAGAACTAAACCATAAAATAAAGAAGTCTTCTGAGAAAAATATTAAAAGGTATTATCAAGAGCAGTCACAGACTGTTCAGGTTGTTCATAACCAGGACACGACAGTATTGGTTTACTGCCCTATCTTTAAAATGCTTAACTAAGCATAAAAAATATTGAATGATAATTGGCCAAAGGCATACTTACCTTCCTGGCATGAAATAAATACTGAGCTTTCTTAAACCACATATCTGTATTCCATGTTAGAATGTTAGACTGTAGATTACCACATGGCCCATGCCATCTTGGACATCAGCTTTTGAGTTTTTTTTTTCTTAAATAAAAAGGGTATTTTTGTTGTTTAGTATTAAAAACAGTTAAGAGACCTAAAAAGTTTTAAGTAAATTCAAATGGTTACTACAGTTCAAACATCTTTTCTAAAACTCTAAGAGTTGGAAAACTGAAGTGAAGATAAAATATTTGAGCAGGGTGGTGGTAACCCATGCCTTTAATCCCAGCAGAGACAGGAAGATCTGTATAAATTCGTTGTTTTCTAAATTCTAGAGTTTCAATGAACAGGGTGGTTGTGGTTCACATCTTTAATCCCAGCACTTGGGAGGCACACTACTTTGACCTAATACTTGGAAGGAAGAAGTAGACACATAAGAATTACAAAGACTTAAATTAAAAACCGTTTGCAAAAAGCAGGCTGGAATTCAAAGTGAATGTCCTTTGTGACCTAAATATAAATACACTTAAAATTATACTTAATTTCAAAAGAATTTTTTAAAAATTTCAGTTGAAAGATAATAATTTTTCTATTGCCAACAATTATTTTGCTCTAGGAAACACATAACCCATCAAAAAAGGAATCTCCCAGAGTTAGGGTTGGAGTAGGGTCTTGTTTTTATCTTTCCAGGAGGATAAAAGCATCCAGCTAAGAAATCCAGAGACCACTGGACAAGTGAAACATCTGAAGAAAAAGGACCAGACACCAAAGACAAGACAAATATCTGAGGTGTTTCAACCTCACAGATGGCCTCAATAACTGTTTCCTCAAAAATCTGCATCCACAACTTCAAAATGTCTAGCTAAGATGGCCCAGACTCACAGACTTTTCCCAGTCAGTACTCCATTTAAGCCTGCTTTTTTACAGCACATAGAGACTAGATATCAATTGTTACATCTAGGTTTCTTAGGACTTGACCATTTTCCCCTGATTTCTTGAATGTCAAAAGGAAACTACACCCCAAATCAGCAGGAAGAAATTTTGAGAGAGCAATACTCCATTCCCAATAGGTAGAGTGGATGTTTTTTGGTAGTTTGTTGGGTGATGGATGTTTGTGTTCATTTTAAGGAAGTTGTTTGCAAATTGTTAATGGTCTTGGTCTCAGGAAAGAAACAAGATACAGGACATTAGGCTCATGGCTTTCTTTCTTTCTTTTCCTTTTCTTTGTCCTTCTTTCTTATATAGGGGGAAAGGGTTGAAAAGAAAAAAAAGGGGAGATATAGGAATAATAGGAAAAATGATGAATTATTGAATCTACTCTTATATATCTTTGTATATTGATATAAAATTAAGGTATTTTGTTACATTGGTGTAGATCTTTGTATATGGATACAAAATTAAGGTTATAATTGGATACAGTGGAACAAATCTTTGTATACTGATACAACATTAAGGTTATATTTGGTTACAAGATGCTATATATCAACTCTTTTTAAGGCATTGCACTTATGTAATTCTTATATATGCAATGTAACATTTTAGTATTTTTGAAAGCTACTGTGACAAACTGTTTAGGATAATTAAGAAATGCAAACTAATATTCAAAAAAACTTTTGGTTTTGTTAGGTAGTAGTTTAGTTAATCACAGGTGTTTTCTTTTTTTTCCAATTTTTTTTCTTTTTTTTAATTTTTTTATTAATTACACTTTATTCATTTTGTATCCCCCCATAAGCCCCTCCCTCCTCCCCTCCCGATCCCACCCTCCCTCCCCTTTCTGCATGCATGCCACTCCCCAAGTCCACCACAGTAGAGGACAATGCAGCCACTTTTGATGAGAACTGATAGACTATTTCCAATTTTTAAAAAGTGAAGAATTGAACATAATTTATGACCCAAGGATTTTGCAGTGGTAACCATACAGTAAAGAAGAAATGCAATAGACCCTAGAACTAGTTTGAGCAAATGCATTGCCTAAGAGAGTTTTCAAGCTCTAAAGTAGTCAGTTAATCTGTACTGTAAACACCACAGTAATAACTAAGTACAATTTCTCAAATATTATACCATTGTTCTTGATACATACACAAAACATTTAAATACTAAAATGCTGCTTAATCAATAGTATAAAGTAATTCTAATATCATACAATTGAAGGATTTATTTATCATTTATGGCAGAATAAATATATAGCCAGTGTACTTTGAAATTTCCTGTGGGCTTTTTTTTTTTGTATTTTATTTTTTTCTTATCAGTTACATTTTATAACTCTGTACCCCAGCTGTGTCCCGATCCCTCATTCCCTCCCAGTCCCTCCCTCCCTCCCTCCTCTCCACCGTGCCCCTTGCCAAGTCCACTGATAGGGGGGACCTCCTCCCCATTCATCTGATCCTGTTTTATCAGGTATCTTCAGGACTGGCTGCAAAGCTCTCCTCTGTGGCCTAACAGGACTGCTCCTCCCTTGGTGGGGGGGGGAGGCCAAAGAGCCAGTCATTGAGTTTCTGTTAGAAATAGTCCTTGTTCCCCTCACTATGGGAAACCAATTGGTTACTGAGCTACCACAGGCTACATCTGAGCAGAGGTTCTAGGTTACATTCATACATGGTCCTTGGTTGCATGTCAGTCTCAGAAAAGACCCTGTGCCCAGATATCTTTGGTCCTTGTGGAGCTCCTATCCTTTCCTCATCAGACTAACTCCCCTTCTTTCTTATGATTCCCTGTACTCTGCCAAAGGTTTGGTCATGAGTCTTTGCTTTGAAAACACTGCTATTTAGAGTCTTTCCAATGCGCTCAGTAGACTCCTGTCATACGTTCAATGCACATCCCATCTGTCATTTTAAACGAGGATTGATCATCTTACCCCATGTCCACTCTCTTGATTATCTTTTTTAGGTGTACAGATTTCATTATGTTTATTATATCTTATAGGTCTATATAAGTGAGTATATACCATGTTTGTCTTTCTCCTTCTGGGATATTTCACTCAGGATGATCTTTTCTAGGTCCCACCATTTGCCTGCAAATTTCATGATTTCCTCCTTTTTGATTGCTGAGTAGTATTCTATTGTGTAAAAATACCACAATTTCTGTACCCATTCCTCCGTTGATGGACATCTGGGTTGTTTCCAGGTTCTGGCTATTACAAATAAAGCTGCTATAAACATGGTTGAGCAAATATCCCTTTTGTGTACTTGAGCAAACTTTGGGTATATACCTAGCAGTGGTATAGCTGGGTCTTGAGGAAGCACTATTCCTAATTGTCTTAGAAAGCACCAGATAGATTTCCAGAGTGGTTGTACCAGTTTACATTCCCACCAGCAGTGGAGGAGGGTTCCCCTTTCTCCACAACCTCTCCAGCATGTGTTGTCCCTTGAGTTTTTCATTTTGGCCATTCTGATGGGTGTAAGGTGATATCTCAGGGTTGTTTTGATTTGCATTTCCCTGATGGCTAATGAGGATGAGCATTTCTTTAAGTGTTTCTCTGCCATTCGATATTCCTCTGTCGAGAATTCTCTGTTTAGCTCTGTTCCCCATTTTTTAATTCGATTACTTGGTTTGCTGCTTTTTAGCTTCTTTAGTTCTTTGTATATACTCGATATTAGTCCTCTGTCAGATAAAGGGTTAGTGAAGATTCTTTCCCAATCTGTAGGCAGGCGTTTTGTTTTGATGACAGTGTCCTTTGCTTTACAGAAGCTGTTCAGTTTCATGAGGTCCCATTTATTGATTGTTGCTCTTAGAGCCTGTGCTGTTGGTGTTCTCACAGGTGTTTTCTAAGATAAGCAGAGGGTGTATCGCTAGAAACAAGCAACTCAGATATACTAGAGATAGAAAGATGGTCTTCAAAAACCTCAGAGGTCTATAGAATATGGCATTTAAAAATGTTGTGGAAATTTAAGACTTTATGACAATGAGACATGTCAGCTTTTGGCAGCACCCCCATTCTTGTTCAAAGAGTATCAAAGAACCTCCATACGGGGTTTGCTAGCCACTGTGGTAAACTAGCCACTGGTCAAGAAAATACCCTTGCTTCAACGGCAGACAGAATATAGTTAGGTTGACTGCTTAGCATTGCAAGGACAAGCTGGGCAAGTACTTCATAATACCTGCTTCATAGAAAAGTCTGTCAGATATTCTGTGTCAGAAGACTGAAGTTGATGCCCCAATGTTACAGAGAAATTTGGGGAGACTGTCCAAGCAACCAACTATCATTTCAACCAACTGTCATTTCTATAGTTTTGGAAGCTGCTTTTGCTGCACTTCCTGTTTATTCAGATAGTATTTATCCTTCTCAGGTCTCTGATGGGGTTGAAAACTAGATAGTTTATAGGCTTACAATAAAGGTTAGTTGTTTAGGATTTAAGAAGATATTGTAGGTCTAAAAAGATTGTTGGAGGTTGGTCTGTTGCATGTTACTAGCCCTCAAGACCTGGGTACCCCTACCTGTGTTGTGTAAACCTATCTGACTGGCTAATTAAATGGCCTATACATGGGCAGTGCAGAATGGGGTAGGTGTGGCTAAGGTTTCCAGGCTTGGAGAGGACAGAGAGAACTGTGGGAAACACAGATGGATGGGAAGAGAGGAGGGGGGAGGATGCCATGATGGGATAATGTGGAGAAAAACTCATGTGGCCAAGAAGAAAGGACTCCAATAATGGCATGGAAAGGCTCAGATGCAGCATAAAAGCAAGTACCATGGTATTATGTATGGAAGGTAGACCAGATGAGGAGGATTAAGGTGGATAGCATTGGATAAGGGCTGGGAGATAGATAGTGAGGATATTGAGACAGTGTAAGGAAAATATCTGTTCAGCCCAAGGTAAATAAAACAATTATGAATCTGTGCCTTATTATTTGTGATAGCGGGTTAAGTAATATTGCAGTGATACTCTTAGGGCTAATAATAACATTTTATAGCCCAACACTTGTTTATTTATTTACTACAACAAAAGATGTTTTTCGATTGGCAATGCAAGTTATGATAGAAATTCAGTTAGTTACAGAACTTTGAACACACCACTATAGGATAAATAGCAGAATGCTTTCTTTAAATCCAGTACAAATGGACTGGACATTGTGAATGTAATTTTTATGTAAAAGTATATAGTTTAGTGATTTTAGAGAAAAAGTATTTTATTTAGACAATAAGGAGTCAGTGTTATAGGACATCTGATCACACTGTGAACCTTGAGATTGTGAACTGTAAAAGCCTGTTTGTTGTTGGGTGTGGCTCAGCCCTAGCACACAACTGTGCTTTCCAAAAGCTTTCTTTAAACAGAATTAAATAAAGTTAATCCTAGTTCAAGAGGTGGGGCAAGAAACCAGCTGGCAGGGAGTAAGCAGAAAGAAGGGCATTGAGTTGAAGGGTATTTAGGACAGCATGGGAAGAAAAAAGGACTTTTGGCATTTTCCTTCTAGGATGTGAGCTAGAAAGGCTTTTTTTTTTTTTTTTCCTCCTGGGCTGCCAGCTGAGTACGAAGATCAGCTGGGTGCTTTTTTTGCTTTTCTGAGCTAGAAGGATTTCACCTCGGTTATCTGGCTCCTGTGTCATCATTTGTAAAATTCAACAATTGGGATTTTGTTTTTAAAAGGACAGGAAAGGGCTGGAGACATGGCTTATAAGTGAAGAGCACTTGCTGCTCTTCCAGAGGACCTTGGTTTAGTTCCCAAGACCCACATGACACAACTAACAACTATGTATTACTTCAGTCCCAGATGAGCCAACACCCTCTTCTGGCCTGCATAAGCACTTCATACATGTGGTACATAGACATACGCACAGGGAAAACGCTCATATAATGCACACATGATAAAAACAAATAACATCTGAAAAAAAGAGGAAGTGGAGTAGGAAAAGATGTATGTATATACAAAATCCAGCATATACAGTGAAGTATATATAGATAGATAGATAGATAGATAGATAGATAGATAGATAGAGAGACAGACAGACAGACACACAGACAAAAAGATAGATAGATAGAGATACATAGATACATAGATAGACAGATAGACAGATAGATAGCTTTAAAATAATTAGAAGAGACAGATAGCTCTGGAACATGGATAACATCCCTTTCTTCATGCTCTGTGTGGTTTCCCAATCTTTCTAGCCATAGCTTATTGAGTCACACCAAAGCCAGAGGTGTCAGCAAAGAAAAGGGAGTAACATCAGTGATTATGGAAGTCAGTTCCAAGGACTCTAAGCAAGTACTGTACTTTTTCTTGTTAAGGAGCCTTCACCAAGTTTGCTAAGCAAAAATCTAATACATTAAGTCAGCACATCAGTAACCTCATCAGCCAAGCCAGAGATCAGGGAGGTATCCTCAGATCCACCTTCCAAAGTTTCTCTGAGATTGTCCCTCTTCTTCACTGATTTTCATTATCCTGTGCCCTTTATCATCTTTTCCGACAACTAATGAGGTAAGTTGATTTCTTGTGAGCGTATTGCCACTCAAGCTTTACCATGTCCACTTGAATCACTGTTCTTAGTACTCCTCAAAGTGTCAAGGACCACCTAAAATCATCAAACTTAAAGACCAGCCACCTGCTCAACTAAGAAAACTAAATCTAAAAGTGCTGTATCTTTCCATAGTGAAAAGTGTATATGTAGGACTGGATTCCTTTATTGGGTTACTTTTATGTTACCAGGAATTAAACCTGTATACATGTTAAACAACTGAGATGCATTCTTGGTTGTTTATGACAAATCAGGAGCCAACATTCAGAAACTAACTCAGTGAAATTTGAATGGAATATTTAAATTGAGAGTGACAGACTAAGTGACCAGCCTACCATGACTTTTATGGTCACTGCTTTGACACTTAGCACCCTAGAATCCTGACAATGGAGGAAAGAGTAAGCCAACTGGAAATGGTAAGCAATGTTAGAACAGCTGAGGCTGAAGTATGATCTGCAAGTTGGAGGAGACAGAGGATATAGCAGGCATGGGCTCACAGATTGCAGGAGGCATAGACTGACAGCACACATAGGTTCATAGATTGCAGAAGGTAGGCTGACAGCAGGCAGGGGCCCACAGCTGACATTGGTTCACAGCAGGTATGAGAAAATTGTGCTCCATTCAACATACCATACTGGGCTTCTGATCATACAGAGTACAAGACAAAACCAGGGTCTTGATGCACTAACTTAACTGATTTACGGACTGAATTGATTCAGACTGAATGAACTGAAAAGTGATGTTTTTATTCTGAAGATTAGAACTGTAAAAACTCAATGCCAAGTATAATATTCTATTTGGAACAACAAGGATTACTGAGATGAAGGGAAAACAGCTCAGGAGCTCATACAAATGGAATGTTACCCATGGCTTTCAGTTTTCAAAAATGAAATGACCAAGCCAGTCTGATAAACTAGCACCAAAGTGGTCTCAAACATGTGGCTAGTCATATGTACTTAGAAACTATGGTGGTTTAAAGGAGGATGGTTCCCATAGGCTTATAGATTTAAATGTTTGGTCCCCAGCTGGTAGAAGCATTTTTTATGAGCTTTAATTGTGCACTCTACATTTAGCCTAGAAACACTTTGTATTACTTTTATCAAAATATTTGGAATTTTTTACATTAATTACTATTATTCACTTTGTATCCCAGCTGTAGCCCCCTCCCTCATTCCTTCCCAATCCCATCCTCCCTTCCTCATCTCCTCCCATGCTCCTCTCCAAGTCCACTGATAGATGAGTCCCTCCTCTCCTACCATCTGACCCTAGCTTATCAGGTCTCATCAGGACTGGCTGCATTGTCCTCCTCTGTGGCATGGTATGGCTGCTCCCCACTCGGGGGTGGTGGTGGTCAAAGAGCCAGCCACTGAGTTCATGTCAGAGACAGTCCCTAATCCCTCAAGGAATCTTAAATTACTTAAAGTGTAAAAACTGAGTTTTCCCTTCGAAGAGTTAAAATGAATTATTTATTTTCTTTTTCTCTTTTCTTTTCTTTTTTCTTTTCTTGCTTTTTTAAAGCAGAGTAAAACAAAACAAAACCTGAGATAACTTTCATTGTCAATTTCTCTGGATTTTAGAATCACCATAAAAACATATCTCTGGATATTTCTCTAAAGGTGTTTCCAGAAGGATTTAACTGAGAAGGGAGAAGACCCATATGAATGTGCATGGCATGAATGCATGAGCTTGGGTCTTGTACTGAATAAAAAAGGAGAAAGTGGGCTGAATATTTCTCTCTCTCTCTCTCTCTCTCTCTCTCTCTCTCTCTCTCCTCTTTCTCTCTACTTCCTGTTTTGGTCAGTGTTCTATTGTTGTGAAGAGACACCATGACTACAGCAACTGGCTTTGCAGAACAGAGATCTGCTTGCCTCTGCCTCCCTGAGTGCTGGGATTATAGGTGTGTGCCACCACACCCAGCCAACCATGGCAATTCTTATAAAAGAAAGCACTGAATTAGGGCTTGTTTCGTTTCAGGGCAGAAAGCATGATGGCAGGGAGTGTGGTGGAAGGCTGAAATGGTATGGCAAAGTAGTTGAGAGCTACATTCTGATCTTCAGGAAGACAGAAAAAGACACTGGGCCTAGCAGGGGTTTTTGAAACCTTAGAGCCCACCCCCAATGACATACTTCCTCCAATAAGGCCACATTCTCCAATTCTTTCAAATAGCATTTGAAAGAGTATTCTTTCAAATCCCAGTATTTAGGAAGCAGAGGTAGGAGGATGTCTAAGTTCAAGGCCAGTCTGGTCTACAGATCAAGTTCCAGGACAGCCAAAGCTAACAGAAACCTTGTCTGGAAAAAGCAAATAGTATAGTTTCCTAATGATCAAGGTTTCAAATATAGAAACCTATGGAAGCTGTTCTTATTCAAACCACTACACTGAGAGTGGATGTAATTTGACAAACTGCCTCACTGCCCTGTTATCATAACTTCTGTACACTCAAACTTGCCTTAAGTTTCTTCTGTCAGAAAAGAAATAAATACAAAACCTGAGACATGGGCACAGAGGCCTTAAAGAGACACATGGAATTTTAACTTGTATCTTTTTCTCTATCTCAATATATAACAAAAACGGTCAAGGCAAGTGACAAGACCTGCTTTGTGTTGGGATGTCTTCTGCCCTAAGCCAAGAGGCACCTACAGTCAGGACTGTTAAAAAGCTTGTCAATGGCCCAGGAGGTGGGGCTCACAACAGGCACCTGGGAGGGGCAGGTGACTAGAGCTGCCCTCAGTGCATTCAGGAAACAATCACTGTCTGGAGCAGAATGTCTCTCCAGTCTGCATCATCCAAAAGAGTTTCAGAACCCATTAAATCAGATATGAGATGCAGGTTAAAGTTCACAATGTAAAAGGAAGCCCAAGGATGAGAATTTTGTAGACATTTATACCTTCTCTAGAGACCTACTTCTAATCAACTGGGCTTCCTTTCACCCACCAGGCTCTATACTCCACAACCCCTCTCAGGATGGTTGCAAATATTATGCCTAGTCAAAGGTGTTCAGTCTTGCCTTTGCCAAGGAAAAAGCCAAGAGTCTCAGTGACAGCATTCACTCAGGGAAACCTAAAATAAGCAACTAAACATTGCCAGAGTTCTTTTTTTCATCATCATGTTTTGAAATTTTAGTGCATTTATTCACAATATATGTGTGTGTGAGTCAAAGGACTTATGGGAGTCTGCTCTCTTCTTCCACCATGCAGGCCATAAGGATTGTGCTGAAGTCTTCAGCCTTGACAATGATAAGCACTTTTATCCACTGAACCACCTCACTGGCCCTTTTTTAGTACAGTTTTATTTGTTAAAATAATTAAAAATTCAGGAGAAAATTCTCTCCCTTTCAGAAGACAGTTTTAAACTGATACTAAATCAGAAGGCAATGACCTGAGATTTTTGAGAAATTTCTGAACACAGACAATGCAGGGCCTCAGGGAAACCCAGGACAAGGAATTAAAAAAAATTAAAAAGAAAGCTCTCTATCCTCAGGTTTTGAGACAACAAATTAAAAACTATTGCTAAGGTAAAGAACAGATGATGAGAAATGGCAAACGTTGGAAGTGTATGGGTCTTGTGAATTGCTATCCAGCTGAAGGAGGTAACCACTAGACTGTGCTTCACCACGTGGCTCACCTCTGCCAGGAATTAATGCCTTCTGCAAGGCTTTCTTCCAGAGAGCTGCAGCCATGTTGAAGCCTGTGGCTAGGAGAGATGGCCGAGTAGGAAATGCCACAAATGGCCTCAGGGGTGGATGTGTATGCTGTCAGTTTCTCTCCTGTGACTTGTCCATTAGCCTGGAAGGATGAAACATGACTTTTATGTTTAGCCTTCTTACTGAGGTGTGTGGTACCCCATGCCACCCATTCCATCATTTTCAAGCAGCCATGGCAGCTTCTGACCGCAGGACCAAGAATGTATGCAAGAGGTGAGGCCACACAGAAGTACAGAAGTGGGAACCCTTGGTCAGTCCCCACTCCTGTACTCAGCACAAGCATCCCAAGATGAAGGTAGAGAAACTAAGCTCAGAAAGATGACCTCCTGGTTCTATTTCTGCTGGGCAGTGCTGTGGTCAGGTGCAGAGATCCTGTGATTCAAAGAGGTCTAAAAAGCAAGACATCTGTGGATGTGAGTGATGTGCCAATGTGCTATCACCTTTAATGTGAAGTCCAGGTGGCAGCCTACACAGTTCCAATACAAGTGGGCCTACATACCTTTTATTTGGTACCACCCTGAGAGGTCTGCCGATGTGTCCTGAATGACCTGGAGGGAAAAAAAAAGAATAGAAAAGTAACAATGCAAAGCTCATGTGAGAACAAATGATGTAGGGATTGAGGTAGCAAAGGCAATGATAAAGAAGACAGTTCTGGACATCAGATTCCCTCATTCTCCTGCCTTAGTAAAAGCAGCAAAACACAACAAAGGTGCTCAATTCACAACCAACTTAAGCAAGATCGACCTGACCTACCTCAAGGTTTCACTGAAGAAAGAAAGACCCCAATTTACATCTTGTTGAATGTGTTTATGGCTTCTTTCCCTCATTCTGCTAGTCAAAAGAAGTTCACAATCTTTAGATGAGTGCCACCTCTCTCTGTCTCTCTCTGCCATAGAACATTTCAGTTGACTACCTGCAGTTCCCACAGAATTTTGTATCACCCTCCCCAGAAACACTGAGCCACTCCAACAAAACCTCCCCTGAACTTCTTTCCTCCTTCTCTCCTATTCTTGTTCCTGCCCTACCTAGTCAAGCACTTTTTTCTGATGTTTAGAGACAGGGCTTCTCTGTGTAGTCTTGGCTATCCTAGACTCACTTTGCAGACGAGGCTGGCCTCAAACTCATAGAGATCTATTTGCCTCTGCTTCCCAGAGAGCTGGGATTACAAGCATGTGCCACTGGTCAGGTATTTTTATTTGTTTTTGATATAGGGTCTTACATAGTCCAGACTGAACTTCAATGTCAATCTTTCTACCTCCTCCTACAGAGTGCTGAGATTACATGTTTGTCAGCCAGTGGTTTTGTGTGGGGATTGTTCTGGTGTTTGTATTTTGATGATATTTATTGGTTCTCAAGATCTGGTTAGTGCCCTATCCTTTTTGTATAAACCTGTCTAAGACATTATTCCTGATTGGTTAACTAAAAGGCCTAAAATCTGGACAGGGCATAATGGGGTAGGTGTAGCTTTGGGCTCAGGAGAATCAGAATCAAGGTGGAAAGAGAGAAGGAAGAGAGGAAGAAGGAGTTGGCCACAATGGGTTAGCTTGGAGAAGGTACCATGCTGAGCAGGAGGAAGGAATCTGAGGATAGCATAGATGGAGAAAGCATCAAGATGAAAAATGTAAGCAAGTATTTATAAGATTATGGATGGAAGGTAGCCCAGACAGGAATAGTTAAGGCAGATGGCATGGGATTCTTGAGATAGGGTAGATAGAAATATCTGCCTGGCCCAACTTAAATAAGGCAATTATAAAATCTAACAGGTGTCTGCATCTTATTAATTGTGATAGTGAGTTAAATGATACCACTGTAATAATTATAGGGCTAATAATAAACATTTTTTAGCCCCACACCCATTTTGTCACCAAAAATAGTTTTGTTTTGTTTTTCTTCTCAGATTATATGTCAAGGATAGAAAAGCTCCTGTTGGAGGTGTTTAAAGCTTAAAACATTCAGATGGAGATGAGGACCAAATATTCAAACAGGAAGAAATATAAATGTTTTCACATGCTAATTCTAGACAGAAGCTAGCTTGAAATCTAATCAAATCTACAAATATTTTTTGAAAATAAAACAATTTTTTAAAAATTGACCAAATTAAATCAGTATCATGAAGCAACAAACAAGCTCAGTCCCTCTGTAGCCCAAACACTGAAGCCTTTATTTCAGGTGTACTTTTCTGGTCCAAATTTTCAGTCAGCTCATTTTTAAAAGTTGTTTCTGCTCTCTTAAAATTCTCTGTGATCATCTTTTCTTTTAAGTCCTGTTGATGTTATCAATTTACTTCAACTTCTGGGTTTATGCCTATTGGGTTACAAAATTCTGCTTTAAAATAAATGTAATAATTTTCTTTGTTTGTTTTGTTTTTCAAGATAGGGTTTCTTTGTCTTGATAGCCTTTGTCTTTGATAACCTTGGTTGTCCTAGAACTAGCTCTGTAGACTAGGCTGGCTTTGAACTCACAGAGATCTGCCTGCTTCTGCCTTCCAAATGCTGGGGTTAAAGCCATACACCATCACTGCCCCACAAATATAGTAACTTTGTTTATATGTTGGGCACTGCAGATGATACCTTACAGGGTGCTATACCATGTTCGAACCCCTTTGGATCTATTTTATTCTATGCCCCATCCCACGAGGCTTCAATAGGGTTCCTAAAGTAGGAGAATGGAAGGAATGGGGGAGAGGGGACAAGAGACACAGGAATGAAAGCCAAGTCTGTTCATCTGATCAAGGCATCCGTTTATTAGAATTTTTTACCCAACTTATATAGGGAGAAGGCAGAAAAAGGGGGAAGGTAATTAGCTGCTGCAGGAGACAGGAAGAGTGCTTTCATGGGTTAAATATTGTACCTGCAAGATAGCATAAGGATGTTCTCTTAAGATATCTTACGGATGCTCTAACAAAGGATGTCCTCACAATCTATCACCCATGATTTAGGGTCTAGATAACTCTTTCACTACATAGCTTTAGGTCTCCACTAAATGACCTTTGCTCTCTACTTGGCTTTGGCTTCAGTAACTACTTTTGTCTCCACTAGATAGCTTTGACTTTGGCTTCCGTAGATAGCCTTGGCTCACTAATTGACTTTGGCTTCGGTAGATACCTTTGTCTTCGCTAGATAGCTTTGGCTTTGGCTTCCGTAGATAGCTTTGGCTCCCGGCAATTCTAGTAATTCTATTTGAGCCTTTCAGAGGCTTACTTTTAATTTTCAGTAAGGCCACTCTACTCTCTTTTTTTCCGCAGTCCTAGGGTGTTATTCATGCTTCCAATGGCCTTTGGAGACTCAGTGCCTCTTTTAGCCAGGTGTAACCCAAAGGTTTCCATGTTCTTCACAGCTGTGGGTCTGCTCTCTTAACAGAGCCACTGCATGTGCCAGCATCATGGACTCTTCCCCCCTTTCCCAGTTTTCAGTGCTAATCTCCTAAGAGCTTTTTCAATAAACCTGCACAAGAGTTCAGCAAGAACCAAGAGTTACCATGGCAACTCACCATTTCTGCTCAACAGTTGAAAATTCACAGCTAACATTATGAAAAACAATGCCCCTGGACAGGTTATTACATTTCCAACACAAAGCAAAGGTCAATACACAGGTGCTAAACAGGTCTTCCATTATAGCCATTTAAGTTGCATAGCAGGTAAGGAAGGGAACTGGCACCCCTCCTTTCCAATATGCCATCGGAGAGTCTCTGGAGGGTGGGGGAAGGGAAGAATGACTACCCTTTGAGGAATATGGTAGGCCTAAGGCTAACAGAGAGGAGCTACACAGAAAGCCGTATTATCAGAGTTGCTCTCCTAACAAGCTCTTTTGAATCTTTTCCAGGTGCATGCCTAGGGTCTGCTATATCAAAGTAAACTAAAACTAAATGCGCCTCACTGCAGTCTTTAAAGGGAGGACACTGGGGCTCTGCTGAGCTGGTGGGACTATGTGCTTTCTCACACATGAGCCTTATTGTATACTATATCTGACCTGAGTTACCTGCAGATGAGACCCAACCCAAAAAAAAAGCGCTGGGTATTACACACATACAGAACTCATGACTTTGTCAAAGCCACTATGATTTATTAAGCAACTTTGCTTTCACTGCTGGAACTGTCATCAGGTCTAATTGCTCATCTTTACTTATCAATAGACTGAGGCCCAGGGCAGCCTGTACAACTAATCAAATGCATAGGAGAGTCACATCTGGAACTTTGGACTTGGATCAGCTCATTTTTACTCTGGCTTTCCCTCTTGGAGACCAGTCAGCTCTTTACTTCCAGGTCACTATAAGCAATGGTGCAGAGAAACTCTAACTCAAGCCCTTTGGAATTACACAAAGACTCAGTCCCCTTTCCCTTTTTGGATGCATAATTGCAGGTAGAGTTACTGCTGTTTTGTGATACCTCATCAAAAAAGGACCTGTAATGACCTTCAGATGCCTTTCTTGTTAAAAATTCAAGACCTTGCTCACCACCCTGTATATATCTGAACAACACTGAGGCTCTCTGCCCTTCTCTAAGAACTCTGCTTAAGCTCCTTCAGTAGAGCTTGCAAGTGTGGTATACCCACATTTTAGGCATTAATGAACGTCTCTATCACTTACCTTTGCATATACAGTTGTTTTTTTTAATGTATTATTTTTTATGTACATTGGTGTTTTGACTGCATGCATGTCTATGTGGGGGTGTCAAATCCTCTGGAACAGAAATTACAGACAGTTGTGAGCTGCCGCATGGGTGCTGGGAATTGAACCCAGGTCCTCTGGAATAGCAGTCAGTGCTAGTAACTGCTGAGCCATCTTTCCAGCCCCATATGCAGTTATCTTAATGAACTACTGTCAGAAGTACTTCTTCTCTACCTTGACTCCAGAGCACCATGAACAGCCATAGTCATTCACCTGGCTAGCACTGTTTGATCGACTGGATCCCAGTTAACCAAGGCCTGTCAGGATGCGGGAGACAGGGGAGTGCACTGTGGTGAATGCCCTGTGGAGGTGCCCTTCGAGAACAAGGTTGTAACATAACAGTGTGAAGACACCTTCAGGTGGGCTGCCTGACCAATGTGCCACTAGAAAGCTGTGACAAGAACATACAAAATGCCCTTGTGAGAATATGCTTAAGAAAGTGGAAGCCTCTCAGCATGTGTCTATTTCAACCTTAGGTTTTTCTTGAATGACAGGATGAACATTCAGGATTAGAAACTCTGGAACACTTTGGAAAAGAAGAAAAAAATGGTACTATTTAAAGTTTTGAAGAATAGGATTACTGAAGAAGAAATAAATATACTGGTCTTTAATAACAGCACTAACTTTATGAGTGATAACCAGGTGCTAAGTTTCCATGATAAGTGGGTTACAGCTAAGTGGTTATCTAGCTCGGGTTTAGTTTCAAACTTGGACTATTTCTCCCTCAGTATCCCTAGATTACAGTTGTGTGCCACTATCCTCAGCTTAGATGTGGCCCTTTCATCAACTTTGTGGTAAGGAGACACCTATCCTCAGAGAATCCTATCACAGAGAATGATTATGAGTAGTAGAGAAGCAGTGTAACATGTCTAAGGTCAGAGACATACTGAAAGACAGGGAAGAAACTCGAGTCTCGGCAGTCTGAGCTCGCCGGAGCAGGAGCGCAGCGGGGAGGGCCGGCCGGTGGCCTTCCGCAGCCGCGGTCCCGCCCGCTCCCCGGCGTGTCCCCCCCCCCCCGCCCCGCACCCCGCCGCGCCTTCTCCCGGCCGTAGCGGTGCTGCTGGGTCCGCGTCCCGCCTCTGCGCCCGGAGGACATGCGGAAGAGAGGATGAGCCAGAGGGACACGCTGGTGCATCTGTTCGCCGGGGGATGTGGTGGTACAGTGGGAGCTATTCTGACATGTCCACTGGAAGTTGTCAAAACGCGGTTGCAGTCATCTTCTGTGACACTGTATATATCTGAAGTTCAGCTGAACACGATGGCTGGAGCAAGTGTGAACCGAGTAGTGTCCCCTGGACCTCTGCATTGTCTAAAGGTTATCCTGGAAAAAGAAGGCCCTCGCTCGTTGTTTAGAGGATTAGGCCCCAATTTGGTGGGGGTGGCCCCCTCCAGAGCAATATACTTTGCTGCTTATTCAAACTGCAAGGAAAAGTTGAATGGTGTTTTTGATCCTGATTCTACCCAAGTACACATGGTTTCAGCTGCAATGGCAGGCATTTACTGTACATTTCTCCCGAGAAAAGAGTGAGATCGTGTCATCTCATGCTCCCCATCCGCAGGTCACTTCCTGTAGAAATATGGACTAACTTAAACCTCGTTTTACTGCAATCACTGCAACAAACCCCATTTGGCTTATAAAGACTCGGTTACAGCTTGATGCAAGGAATCGTGGGGAAAAGCGAATGGGTGCTTTTGAATGTGTTCGTAAAGTATATCAGACAGATGGACTGAAAGGATTTTACAGAGGCATGTCTGCCTCATATGCCGGCATTTCAGAGACAGTTATCCACTTTGTTATTTATGAAAGCATTAAGCAAAAACTATTAGAATATAAGACTGCCTCTGTGATGGAAAGTGATGAAGAGTCTGTGAAGGAAGCATCAGATTTTGTGAGAATGATGCTAGCTGCTGCCACCTCCAAAACCTGTGCTACCACCATAGCGTATCCACATGAAGTTGTAAGAACAAGACTACGTGAAGAAGGAACAAAATACAGATCTTTTTTTCAGACACTATCTTTGATTGTTCAAGAAGAAGGTTATGGGTCCCTTTACCGCGGTCTAACAACTCATCTGGTGAGACAGATTCCAAACACAGCCATTCTAATGGCCACTTATGAATTGGTTGTCTACCTCCTTAATGGATAGCAGCAGGGGCTGCCATGCTACAGAGCAGGGAGACCAAAAGATGCCAGTGGACCAGGGGATCTTGAAGCCAGCAAGGTGGACAGAAGACAGTAGATTGGAAACATGTTTTAACTACTATGGCTGAGTGGAAGTTTGGTTATAAAACATAAGATACCACACCACACTGGTCTTTCAGTAAAAAAAGCCTGTGCCGCCTCTTAAGAGAATGCTTTGAAAAGCATTCCATGCTCAAAATTGCCGTTTTCTCTGCCATTGATCAACAGCTATGGTTTCGTTGTATTGATTGACAACATTCAGAATATAGTGTTAATTCCATGAGCTTTTTTTTTTTTTTTTTTTTTTTTTTTGGCCTTTTAAACAAAGTCATCCCTAGGTATATACTGTGCTGTAGTTTTCCAAAGAGAGTAGTGACAATTACAGATGTCTAACTAGATTTCCCCTGGAATACTCTAAACAGTAGGTAGATCCTTAATACCATTTCCCCAAAAGATCTTACCTGCTACAATATTTTATTTGACATCAGTGATCACTGCACTTTAACATATTTTATGTATTTTCAGCATTAAAAATGTTTTGGTTATAGCTAAAAGATATCTATCATAATGTGGACTTTAAGTTTACATATCAAATGCACATGGTTAATCAAATGCACATGGTTTTTGGTTTGGGCTATAAAGAAAGCGAGTGGATGGGCTGGAGAGATAGCTCAGCCATTAAAGGCTAGGCTCACAACCAAAAATATAAGAGTTCGGTTCCCAGCACCCATGGTTGTCTCTCTAGCCCCCCCCCCAAAAAAAAAAAGAAAAAGAAAAAGCAAGTGGATACTGACTCAGTGACTTAGAGAACATCCTCAAATTTTCTCCAATTATGAAATGCATGAATGGATGCAATTTTGATTCCATAATCTGTGAGCTGTAATGTGATTATCACAGTCTCAACCCTACTTTAAAAGTAGAAAAGCTAACACTTGAACTTTTTCTACTTACTTTCACATTAAGAATTTTAACCTTTGAGTTATTTCCACATCTGTATTGGTTGGTAGAGAAAATGGTATTTTTCAGTTTTGTCCTTTATAGGTTCCTTGAAGTATTTAGGACAATATAACTATTACAAAAAGAAGCCTTCAGCTATCAGATAGAGCAAATCTTAGTTGGCAAAGAGTCTGTAAATGAGTGTGCTGCATTGGACAATGTTATTCTGTCCTAGTTTCTGGAATGCTCTGTCATAGAGCTGGGCTAATTTTAGTTCAATGTGTTAACAAGATGTAGTTTTAAAATTTTGCTATTGAGTCAGCAACACCTTCTAATACTTTAATGTATGATATATGGCCATTATGAAGGTGTTTGCTGCAGTACTATAGATTTTCCTATGGGTGTTGCTATACTAGTATATTAAGCTTCTACAGTTAAACTCCACTGCGGTACTTAACTCATCAGTGTACCTTAACTTCACATTTTGCGCAATGGCTTTCTCTTCAGAGTGACTTTGTGAATGCGCTTTGTGGCCTTTTGAGGGGTTAAGAATTAGGAGAGAATTCATGTTAGTTTTTTTAACGTTGTTATGTATTGGGCAGAAGCAGTGTTCATAATATTTTTCTGGATTTTACATATGTTTTGGAGATCTTAACAGTGTTTTAAGTGTGCAGTGTACTGTGTAATGCCACAATATTATGGAAAAACCACATGCCATTGAAAGCTTTTTCTGCTCTCACCAATGAAGTGTAATTCCTTCTTAAATTTCTCACCTTGACTTCCTTGTAACAGTAACTGGATGTTTTTGAGGTGCTCAATTGGAATTACAAATATTCCAGTCAATGTATTTGGAGACCAAAGGAAGTTTAGATTGTTACCTTTGGAATTATTACAGCTTTGACATTTATTACATGGAACATACCAAAAAATAAATACCTGCTTGTGGGTTTAACTTAAATCTGTAGAGGAGGTCTCAGGCTATAGTGTTTCCTCTTCAGGTGCCATTGATACTGCCTAATACAGCACCATTTGCTCGTGGGAAGATCCATAACACTTAGTTGTGTTGAATGTAGGGCATGTTCTCCTGTGTTACACAAATCGCAAGGGATGAAGAATGACACACAAACCAGCAGCCAAGGAACACCTTATGTAGTCGTAGCAAATCCATAATAAGTGTCCTTCAAGAAAGAACATGTGATACTCTGTATTTTGCAAGTAAGACTTATTAACCTCTAGTACATTGTACTCAGCTTTTAAAGTATTAGTGTGTGTTCTGCAGAAAGGGGTTTTAGAGTCTCAGTATTTCCTTGTAAAGCAGCTGTTGGAAAGGAGCAATGAGGTCTTTTGTTTTCCCCTGAGCACTATCTGCCACAGTTTACTTTATGACAGAGATAATCCAAAAGAAAACTCATACGTGTGTTATATATAGTTTGTCTCTAAAGTATTTCTTTGAAAATTTTCTTAAATCAGTTGTAATGTTTAAAAAGATGTGCATACTCTATGCATTGGCCTTTTTACAACCTGTTTTCAGTCGGATAACCTTTTAAAACTTCTTAGAGACCTAGTGTGGACCTTGTTGTATACTTTTGTTGTAGTCTTCTCAGAATATTGAACTTAGGCTGGAACAGTAACTACTGGAAGCAAACCTCACACAGCAGCAGCTAGAACTCTGCTACTGTTGCTCAAAGGCTTGAAACTTGCATATTCCAGTTGGTGAATTGCCAAGCTGTAGTAGGATACCATACAGTGCTTTAAATTTCCAGGGACCTGCTACCAGACTTGTCTTTGGTTCGGTTTGATTTCTTCCTTCCTTTTATTTTATTTTTTTTTAATGATTTGCCTCTTACTGCCCAAGATGACCTTAAACTTCTGCCTTTGCTGTCATAAGAGACCCGCCCCTCCATACTCACTAAATCTGTCCAGTTCCCATTATGTAACTGTGTGGAACCAACCTGACTGACTAGAGGGGGCTCAAGCTAGATTGTAATTCTGAATTCTGTAATTCTGACAGCATTGTTAGGTCACATAGCCCAGCCTTTTGTCTCCTAAACCTGGATGTTTGCCCCATTAGGATGAGCACAGTTTGGGGTGTTTAAAAGAATAAATGTTCATTTACTAAAGTCTAAATATTTGGCTTTTTAAAATCAGAAAATAGTGATTTCAATTTGAAGACTGTAAGTGGAAGAAATCCCTGTTTTCTTCATGCCTTTTGGTTCACATGCTCTTCTGTCTGAACTGTTTTAGTGTGCTGGGGACCCCTGTGGGGTGTATACACAGCTCATTTATCATCGTTAATCACGACTTTCAACATTCCTTAGAAGATCGGTATGTCTGATTAAATAGGACAGAATGTAAAAGAAAGTGTGCTTTTCTGCCTCCTCACATACCTTCTCCACCATAACTTTATGTTTCTCAAGTGTACCTTGACTTTTATGCTATCCATTTTAGAAACTAAAAACTCTAGTTCTGATCAGTTTTGTTAAACTTTTTGAATGTACCCCAGTGGATGTGAATTAAATTATACCAATCATTCATAGTTTAGTCAGCTTTAAAAGAGCTGATGAGTTTTGCCCATTCATGTGAGTGTTACTGTTGTTGCATTTTTGTACATGGCTGCAAATTATGTGCATTTATTTTGTATTTATGTTAACTAGCTGACTTGTACTTGAATTAAAATTCAAAAATTAAAATAAAAAAAAAAGAAACTCGAGTCTCAAGAAATTAAGCTACATTTGCAATTTTGAAAGACTGTAGTTTAAGTTAATGTGTAATATATAAAAAGTAGATATGTCTTAAGTGAACAATGAATGAATTTTTAAATGAGTAGGCATGTAACCACTACTAATGTCAAAATATAGAACATTTTCATCAGCTCCAGAACTGCTATGCCTTCTGCCTTCAACACTGTCCCCCTAAGGGTAACAATTCTGAGTCTGACTCCACAGACTCACTTGGCAGGTAGAACAGGTGGTCCTAATCATGATGAAGACACTACAGAGTTCCTGTTAGTTTTAGTCTTAGTTTAAAACAAATACCACTGCCTATACTTACCAGTTTGTGACATTCAGGTGTCTCCTAGTATAAAGAAGGCAGTGAGTACAGAGGAGTCTGGAGCTTGCTTTACCTGATTACACTGTTTAAAAACTTAATGGTAGTTGATGTGTTTAACATGTGTAGTTCCTTGGCACCAAAAAGTATTGTCAGTAATTCCCATCGAGATGGAGCTAACACCTATACACCGCACAGACCCTTCTTCTCTCTTGCTCATGTCCTGCATCTACCTCAACTCTGGACTGCAGGATGGTTTGCCTTCTGTGAGGAACTCTGGTGGGCTGTGGGCAATGTTACTAATGGTTACAACACTGTGAGGCTATAGCCACTCCTGCCTGATCAGGGGCCTGACATTGCCCTCAAGCTTGTCAGGTGACAAGAGTATCCTCTGTCACCAGTGCTAGATACTTTCCAGCCTTTCGAGGCAGTGCTAAAGACAGCACAGTCAAGTCCTTTATTGTATTCTCTTCAGTGCCTCTTTCAGAATGTGTTGGGACCTGACTGGTTCTGAGTCATAAACATCAGGGTGGGAGAGGTTAATCAGCCCATAAACTATAATCTGTGTTATAATTTTACAACCACAGGTTATGTAGTCACAAAAAACTTGAAGATATGCTGTCTGGTATCAGATGGAAAGACCAGCATCAAATAGTTTATTTCTTCTAACATCAGGTCCCCAAGGTCTTTTCCACATAAACATATAAAGAAGACCATGATATAAGTATCTAGGACCTAAAATGCTTAGGTTCATAAGACTAGGAAAATTGACTCATCAGGGAGAATTCAGGAAAAATTTTACTTAGTAGATAGAAAGGACCAAACACTGCTTTATTTTAGGTAGTGCAAGGTCTGCTGCAGAGGAGTATATGAGCCTGAAGCAGCATTCATCTTTACCATTATGTGCAAATAGGATTTTATTTCTCACATGAAAGTGATGAATTTTGTTTTGTTTTAGTAGTTTTGAGACAGGGTCTCACTATATAGTAAGACAGGCTAGCCTGGAACGCACTGATATCTGCTTGCCTTTGTCTTCCTAGTGCTAGAAATAAGGGCATGCACCATCACACCTGGCTAACAGAGAAGATTCTGAGACAGAGAGGATTTATAAAATTTTAAAAGTGTAGCTAACATGAACATAACTCCATTTGATAAGCTTCATAGAGTTTGATAAACAGATATTGTGTCCATTTGTAGTAATCTGGCAAACATGTAGTAATTTCCTGCCAAAAGGGAAGAGACATAAGTGCACAGTCAGGCCCTGAAGCACCCCACCATGCATACCACAATTTAGAGATTCAGTTCTTAAGAGCAATTATACTGCAAAATATTTACCAATTTATTTCTACTAAATCTCAAAGTGGAATGAAGAAGCCATTTGTTTTGAGATGAAAGAGATAATGTTTTTGGAATGTTTCTCCCACTTTTCTTAGACATGTTCAATGAGAAGAGTCTCTCAAGTTTTTTGCCTATCATTCTTGGCTCAGTAGTTATAATACAGGAAACAGCTATAATATTAAAAAAAGATTTTAGTTTTTAATATGTGTGGGGGTGGGGGTAGAGGAACATGAGTAGGGTTGTTAACAGAGGCCAGAAGAGTTCATCAGATGCCCTGGAACTGGAATTATAAATGGCTATGAGATACCAGACATTGGTATTGGAAACTGAACTTGGGTCCTCTGGAAGAGCAGCAAGTGCTTGTAACTGCTGAACCATCTTTCCAACCCAGTACAATCATTTTTACAGGGATAAACACAAGCTGGAGACCAAGAACGTAGCTCATCTGAAAAGCAATCATAAATGTCAAGAGTATTTGTTCACTGATTTGATTCTCATTTCAAAGGAAATTTGTGTCTACATAGAACCTAGGTCTACTAGTTTATATAACCACATTATTTTCTCTTATAATATGAATCAAGCTGTTGTCTACATGGGGACATGTGAATAAAAAATACAGAATTTTTAAAAATGGGTCTTGAATAACTGACAAAGTCTGAATTTAGTAAAGTCAAACCAGCTTACAACTACCATGTGCTTGTTTTCTAGTTTTATTGAACTTTAAAAAGCAAGTAAAAGAAGTGGATAAAAGGCTAGGATGTAGCTGAGTGGTAGAGTGCTTGCCTAGCAACCTTGAGGCCTTGGAGTTAATTCCCAGCACCACAATAAGTGGGAAAAGAGAAAAAAAATGTAAGAGAAAAGCATGTTTCAAATGGCTCTTTCTGTAGCTGACTTTCAATGAAAGGTAAACTTTACCAAGTGTGCAGAGCATAAGATAAAAAAATGAGGAAAGCTTCAAACCCAGGAGGAGGGCATTTGTAGTAGGAAATGATAACCTAAAAGGGTTGCTTTTCTCATGTAAGATTCATTCATTCATTCACTCATTGCTTTTTAAACATGATTTCATGTATTGCAGGCTTGCCTTAAACTTTGAACTTATAATCCACCTGCTTTTACCTCCTGAGTGCAAAGATTATAGGCACATTCCACTACACCAGGACAATGTGCTACTAGGGAACCAGTCCAGGGTTTCCTGTATGTTAGGCAAGCACTCTATCAACTGAGCTCCATTACTAGCTTTCCTTGGTTGTTTTATATGCTTTTTGTTATTGTTGTTTTAAGTAGCAGAGTCCTAATATAAAAAAAATAATAATAAATTACCTAGGTGCGGTGGTGCATGCCTATGATCTCAGCACTCGGGGAGGCAGAGGCAGGTAGATCTCTGTGAGTTCCAGGCCATCCTGGTCTACAAACTGAGTCCAGGATAGCCAAGACTACATAGAGAAATCCTGTCTCAAACAAACAAACAAGAAAAAAAAAACAATTAAATTATTTCGGTGTTACTAGAGATCAAATCCAGGGCCTCAAGCATGCTAACAAGTACTCTAACACTTAAGCTATAAACCCAACCCAGACAACAGTTTTTTAAAAATTGCTGAATAGGGGTTGGAGAGATAACTCAGTAATTAAGAAAACTGGCTATTCTTCCAGAGGGTCCTGGTTTCAATTCCCAGCACACACATGGAATCTATTACTGTAGTCTCATGGAATCCGATGCCATATAATAGTGTGCAGACATATGTGCAGACAAAACACCAGTATACATTAAATAAATATATATTTTAAAAGATGCAAAATAACTCAACTCTGACTACCAGCTCCATCTCCACATGGTGAGACACAATGGTAAACCAGCCAATCTAATGGTGGGTCCAAGCAGTCTAGCCCCAACCATTGCCTGAACTTTGGCTTCTCTACCACATGCATGAGTCACTGGCTCCCAGTGACTCTGTAGGCACCTGGTATACAGGGGTGCCAGGTACATGGAACTCTACCAGCTCACGAATCAGACTAACAGACAGGGAGTAGCTTACCTCCCCCAATCCCTTTAACAATGCTAATGCTACCTTTTCAACTTTAACCTCCTAGCATGACACAGACTTTTTCTCTTTAGTTTTCTAGACAAATATCTTTAAAATGTCCATTCCTAACAAACATATGTCAGGAGCCATCTTCTATTTTGTTTTATATCATTTTATGCTCTTCAACATTGAGGTACGTCCGAAATGCTGCTGAGTGAATACTAGACTAGAAATGTGAATATTAGTATACAAAAGCAAATTTGTATACTAGTTTCACAGCTAAATTCTCATTGCATTGTGGCCATAAACACACAGGAAATTGGAGGGTAGGATGGGTGAGAATTATGGATGAAATATTTTTATACCTTGTTATAGTAGAAACATCTTTAAAGAAAACACACCTTTACCACTATAGTTTTAAGTAAGTACATAAAGCAAATATTAAAAATGAAACTTAATTCTGGGAGCGGTGGTGAATGCCTGTAATACCAGCACTTGGGGAGGCAGAGGCAGGAGGATCTCTATGAGTTTGAGGCCAGCCCGGTCTACAAAAGTAAATCCAGGACAGCCATGGCTACACAGAGAAATGGTGTCTCAAAAAACCAAAAATAAAAAAAAAAGAAACTTAAATCTAAGGATGGGACCCTTAATACTATATTTTGTGTGTATTTGAGTTGCTCATAATAAAATATCAAAATCTTTCCAATGATTATAATAAAATATAATGTGGATGATAATAAATTTGAATTATAATGAAAATATTTAATAACTCACTCTCTAAGCCCTTGGATCTGCTTCCAGACACTGAATAAAAGTCATATAGCAATAGAACAGCATTATCTTCAACTAGATTTACTGTTTTGCAAATCAGTATTACCTGAAGTAGAAAAGCAAGGGTAGAATGAATGGAAGGGGAGATCTTTATCTAGTCAGTCATTCACCTGTGTTCATTTTGGGCATTGTTAGCTTAAGGTGAAAGATGCACAAGGAGTTTGTAATCCCCCTTTCTCCCTAATTTCACATTTGGACTTGACCTGTTTTATTTGTTGTTTCTGCAACTGTCATCTTGAGAAAATGTAATGCTAGCTGCTGTATGGCTGTACAATTGCCCAACATGACTAGGACTGAGGAGACTGCTATGCTCCCCATGATGTGTCTTCTACCTTCGGTAGGCCAACTTTCTTACTAAGTCAAGTAATATACATTTCGAGAGTCAAAGATCTGTTCTGGATCCTTCCATGATTTGCCCATTAGAACAAATAAAATGAAAACAGAATCCTGGTCTTTAAAATCATCAAAGGCATTTTTTGAAATTATAACTTAAAAGCTTTTAATTTAGCCATTTGGCTAAAAATCTAAATCTTTTTTTCACATGTTCTCTGTGAAGTTACTCAAAACAATTCTATAGTCAAGAGGCCATAAGGTTTAACACCTTTGAAAATATTAACAGTACTAACTCTCTCTAGAGCAGAGACTCTGCTCTCTAGGGATTACCTGACAATGGCTAAAAATAATTCTTTGTTACCATTTTTTTGTATGTGTTTGTGTGAGAGAGACAGAGAGGGAGATAAAGAGAGAGAGAGCACTGGGAGAGAGAGACAGCACATGTGCCCATCATCTAGTTCACATATGTATTAACACTACAGAGTTATCATAAAAGAGCGTCCTTTAGCCTGACTATGATGGCATACACCTTTAATCCCAGCACTCAGGAGGCAAAGTGAGGCTGATCTCTGTAAGTTTGAAGCCAGCCTGGTCTACTGAGTGAGTTCTAGAAAGCAAGGGTACATAGAAAGACCCTGTCTGGAAAAAACGAACAAATAAACACCCCTCCCCCCCCGACACAAAACGAACAAAAAAGACAATCCCCTCAAATTAACTAGCTATATATGGATTCCATTCTGTGGGATAGGATCTTGTATGTAACCCAGGCTGGCCATACACTCAAGGTAATCTTCTTGTCTTACCCTCCCAAATGTTAGGAATACAGGAGTGAGCAGCATATATTCTTTTCAGCTTTGAATGTTAATAAAGCAATTTTTTTAATTTTTTACTATTAATTACACTATATTCATTTTGTATTCCCCCATAAGCCCCTCCCTCCTCCCTTCCCAATCCCACCCTCCGTATCTCTTCCTCATGCATGCCCCTCCCCAAGTCCACTTATAGGGGAGGTCCTCTTCTTCTTCCTTCTGATCTTAGGCAATCAGATCACATCAAGAGTGGCTGCATTGTCACCTTCTGTGGCCTGGTAAGGCTGTTCCCCACTCAGGGGGAGGTGATCAAAGAGCAGGCTAATCAGATTATGTCAGAGGCAGTCCCTCTTCCCATTACTATGTAACTCACTTAGACACTGAACTATCATGTGCTACATCTGTGCAGGGGTTCTAGGTTATCTCCATGCATGGTACTTGGTTGGAGTATGAGTCTCTGGGAAGTTCCGTGTGTTCAAATTTTCTGGTTCTGTTGCTCTCCTTCTGTGGTTCCTGTCCTCTCCAGCTCTTACTATTTTCCATTTCTTACATAAGATTCCATGCACTCTGCCCAACAGTTGGCCATAAGTCTCAGCGTCTGCTTTGATAGTCTGCAGGGCAGAGGCTTTCAGAGGCCCTCTGTGGCACGTTCCTAGGTTGTTTCCTGTTTTCTTCTTCTTCTGATGTCCATCCTCTTTGCCTTTCAGGATGGAGATTGAGCGTTTTAGTCAGGGTCCTCTCTCTTGCTTAGTTTCTTTAGATGTACAGTTTTTAGTAGGTGTTCCTATGTTATGTCTATATGAGTGAGTATATACCGTGTGTGTCTTTCTGCTTCTGGGACAGCTCACTCAGGATGATCCTTTCCAGGTCCCACCATTACCTACAAATTTCATGATTTCCTTATTTTTCATTGCTGAGTAATACTCCATTGTGTAACTGTACCACAATATCTGCATCCATTCTTCAGTTGAGGGGCATCTGGGCTGTTTCCAGCTTCTGGCTATTACAAATAAAGCTGCTACAAACATGGCTGAGCAAATGTCCTTATTATGTACTTGAGCCTCTTTTGGATATATGCCTAGGAGTGGTATGGCTGGATCTTGAGGAAGCGCTATTCCTAGTTGTCTGAGAAAGCACCAGATTGCTTTCCAGAGTGGTTGTACCAGTTTACATTCCCACCAGCAGTGGAGGATGGTTCCCCTTTCCCCACAACCTCTCAGCATGTGTTGTTACTTGAGTTTTTCATCTTGGCCATTCTGATGGGTGTAAGGTGAAATCTCAGGGTTGTTTTGATTTGCATTTCCCTAATGGCTAATGACATTGAGCATTTCTTTAAGTGTTTCTCTGCCATTCGATATTCTTCTACAGAGAATTCTCTGTTTAGCTCTGTTCCCCATTTTTTAATTGGATTACTTGTTTTGCTGCTTTTCAGCTTCTTTAGTTCTTTATATATACTGGATATTAGTCCTCTATCAGATAGAGGGTTGGTGAAGATTCTTTCCCAATCTGTAAGGAGTCGCTTTGTTTTGATGACAGTATCCTTTGATTTACAGAAGCTTTTCAGCTTCATGAGGTCCCATTTATTGATTGTTGCTCTTAGAGCCTGTGCTGTTGGTCTTCTGTTCAGGAAGTTCTCTCCTGTGCCAACGAGTTCAAGGGTATTCCCCATTTTTTTTTCTAGCAGATTTAATATGTCTGGTTTTATGTTGAGGTCTTTGATCCACTTGGACGTTAGTTTTGTGCAGGGTGATAAGTATGGATCTATTTTCATTTTTCTACATGTAGACATCCAGTTGGACCAGCACCATTTGTTGAAGATGCTATCTTTTTTCCATTGTATGGTTTTGGCATCTTTGTCAAAGATCAGGTGTCCATAAGTGTGTGTGTTTATCTCTGGGTCCTCTGTTCAGTTCCATTGATCCATCATTCTGTTTCTATGCCAGTACCATGTAGTTTTTATTACTGTTGCTCTATAGTATAGCTTAAGATCAGGGATGGAGATACCTCCAGGAGATCTTTTATTGTAGAAGATTGTTTTAGCAATTCTGGGTTTCTTGTTATTCATATGAAGTTGAGAATTTTTCTTTCCAGGTCTGTAAAGAATTGTGTTGGTAATTTGATGAGAATTGCATTGAATCTGTAGATTGCTTTTGGTAAGATGGCCATTTTTACTATGTTAATCCTGCCAAGCCATGAGCATGAGAGATCTTTCCATCTTCTGATATCTTCTTCTAATTCTTTCTTCAGAGACTTGAAATTTTTATCATACATGTCTTTGATTTGCTTGGTTAGGGTTACTCCAAAGTACTTTATGTCATTTGTGGCTATTGTGAAGGGTGTTGTTTCTCTAATTTCTTTCTCAGCCCTTTTGTTTTTTGTATATAGGAGGGCTACTGATTTTAGAGCAAGCTTGATCTAAGTTTTTATATTACTTCATTTTAAGTTTGAAGCCACAATCAGATCAAAGGAACATGCCAGACAGCTCTCTAGTGGGTAATTCATAAAAGGAGATTAAATATCATATCCTGAGGCTAGTCCATTTACTGAATTTCCCTCCACCATTGGATTTGGTCTCTCCACTGAACATGACTGGCAAAGTACCAGGAACCTTACACAACAGAAGCTAGAATGCTGTTTGCTAGGGACAAGTGATTTATTTTAACATCTAAATTTTAAATAATTGAATATGCCAGTCTGTATTAGAAAATCTCATGTAATAAATATTTCTGTTTTGAAATCACAAATGCATATGGTCATCTATACATTGGTTTATCCCTCCCACAAAACAGTTGTCAACCCAGAAGTGTTTAAAGAACATCCCTTAAAATCTAGCCCATGAACCCAAATATCCAGATCCAACCACATCTGCAGAGACCACTCTTGCACCTTGAGTTTGTAGGGTGGGCTCCTTGTGCCCACAGGCAAGGATGGCACGAATTGGTAGGATTTCTTGGTGAGACCTTATCAATGAAACAAATAAGGTTCAATGTCCCTAAACGCTACTGAGTCTTTTGTTTATTTTTGTTTTCTGAAACAGGGCTTCTCTGTGTAGTCCTCATGGCTGTCCTGGAACTCAATCAGTAAACCAGAGTGCATCCACAATGACGCTATCACCATTGCCACTACTACTACCACCACTACCACCACCAAGCCAGCGGCTGGGACTTTGTGCTAATACACTCACCAGTAACCTGAGGAGTTAGGTTAAAGAAATATGGATCTGACACTCCACAATACATTCACTCATGACTCAACTCTATAGACTCACAAAGTATTTTCCAGGGAAGAGAATGACGGAGAGACCTGGCATTCTAAGTCCAGCTACACACAACTAGGCTAAGGTCCTTGAAGATGGCCTTTCCTCCACCTGAGAAGTCTGAGGACTTAAACAGTCTCTCCACTCTTCAGCAAAATTCCTCAGCAAGTCATTCCATGCCTGTCTACCCCATTCCTTCCTATATGTCCTCTTGGGAAAAGAGAGGCAAGGCTACTGGCAACTTTACCTCCATCAGCTTCCCAGGCCAGGGCTATCACTCTTCCTCTCAAGGTCCTGCTGCATTTCATTTAAACTACATCTTTCCCAGTGACTTCCTAACAACAGGATTACATTAGGCCACATTTCCCTCACCCCCTCTTCTGGACCATCATCCCTCAGCCAGGTTTACTGAGACCCTAGTGTGGCTTTCTGCTGGCCTCTTTCTTTTGTTTTTCTTCCTTCCATCTGTCAGTTTCAATTTTGCTACAGTCCACCTTGATCTATTTCTTCCCTGCTCACTTCTTTTTAAAATTGAAGTAAAAGGTGTTAATATCAGGGTAATTAATTAATCTTTAACCTAACATTTGTCTAAGCATTCATTTTTATGTAATTATGTTTTTTCATGCAGGACTATCTTTAGACTAAAAACTAACATTTAAAGAAAACCAAAACTAACAAATGCTAGATACCGCACTTTCATAGAGTGTATATTTTTTCTTAAAGGTCTTGCTTTCCAAACCCAGGGCCACAGGTTAAGTTCTTAAATGATTCGAAAGGTTCACATTCTACATTTCTTGAAGAAAATTTAGAATATTAACATCAAAGATATCAAGGCCTGCAGATTTGAAGAAACTGTCTTTCATAGTGAAAATAGCTCCTCTTCTTCTGGGGAGAGAGACAGAGACAGAGACAGAATCTGTATTTGAGTTTTATCATGTACCTGCTAACCTGACAGTTTCCCTTACACATGGTTCTCAAGCTTCTAGGAGCTGCCCATATGCAGACAAAGAGCAACAATTTGCTACATTTCTTGGTAATTATCCTTTACCAACTGACAAGAACGTCATCAAGACATTCTAATAAATGGAGAGCATTGCTAACTTGCCATTTAGGTACAAAACTCCCTCCATAAAGAAACAAAGGGGATTAATTAGTTTGACTTGCAATTTTTTGTCAGTCTAGGTGGGTAGAGGCTAGCATTTCATCTTTCTAGAAGGAAAGAAAAATTGACAAAACTTAAGTGATTTGAAACATCCTTGAATGTTCAGATTCAGCAGGGCAGAATCTTCCAATGGATACTTTTACAAGGCCAGTTCTCTAGGCTTGAGAATGTGAAGGCAACTTTTTAGGCATGGGTAAAGGCCAGGAGATAGAAGCAAGCACCTTCCTTATCAACCCACAAAGCCAACAGTGACAACCACAGAGCTATATGCAGCTCCAGTGTGAATGATTTCACTTGAGACAAAGACGAAGAAATGAAAATATAAACTGAGAAAAAATCACAAAAATTACCTTAACAGTCAGCTGAAAAGTGTGTGTGTATATGTTTCTGTGTGTGTATGTGTGTGTATGGGTGGGGGTTTGCACATGTTCATGTCTGCATTTATATATGTGCATGTAGAAGCCAGAGGTAGACAATAAACATCTTCAATCATTTTCAATTTTATTTTTGGAGACAAGGTCTATCACTAACCTGGAGATTACCAGTCAGGGTAGGCTGGTTCCAGGGATCTTCCTGTCCCCACACTCTCAGTCCTAGTCCAGCTTTTTTATGTAGGTGTTGGGGCTCTAAACTCAGGTGCTTGTGCTAGTACAGCAGGCATTTTAGTGATTGAGTCATTTCTCAGCTCCTAACCTTGAGAAAAAAATTTCAGGCTAGTGTTCAAGAGGAGGAAGAGGCTAGTAAGCACTTGCCCAGTTGGACATGCACAAGTGCCAAGGTCTGGTCAGGGCTCCATGATGACTGACACTTGTTTGTCTCAAAAGATGCAGAGGAAAAAAAAAGATGCAGAGCAAAATCACTTCAGCAAAAACAAAGGTACCTTGCCCTTCCCCAAGACGAGTTTCAACTACAGGGAACACCCACAGGAAACAGTCATTTTTCTGAGAGAACACAGAAACCCAGAGCTAGAGACTGTCCAGACAAAAGGCTTCACTTGTAAAGCACAAAAGGAGACTGGCTTAGTCAAATACTTGCAGTGCCTGCCACATGTTGTCAAGGCAACTGGCTCTGATCTCTCAGTGGGAGCTTCTCCCGAACCTGGTTGTCAGGCACTCACCTGCCTCAAAGTACTTTTTATTTTAAAGACATTTTGATCCTTTCAGAATAAAAAAATATTAAAAATAGATCTGCTATCCTGTACTCCTTGTTATTTCTAGTGGTTCAACCCTTCTTAGTAAATATTTAGTCACATATGTAAATAAGATGCCAAGACCCTGAAACAATAATGACTTTTCATTCTGTAATCACAGCCATGGTATCTGAAAATGAACTCAGGCAGGAAGGATGCAGGGCCTGTATTTGGCATGAAGATGGCAATATTCCTGAATTGTAACCAACATCCAAGGGTGGGGAAGGAAAGACTGAAACAAGTAAGCTCACAATATGAAGAAATCCCAACATAGCTCTGGAAAGATGAAATGTGTGAGTTGCTATTCCAAAGCATGTTCTCACTCTCCCACCTTTCCCCTATCCTTGTGCACATATGCATGTGTGTTATAACTCCTATATCACATGTTATAAGAGTTATATATGTGCCAGGATTCAAACTCTAGACTTTATGATTGTATTGAAAGCACTTTTATCTGCTGAGTTATCTCTCTAACCCCTGAATTCTTTACAGATGAAATTATACCATAGGAAAAAACAACAAAAATACTTGTGTTGACAAAGGGGATGGCACAAAGCATTCAGGCTGTAAGGTAGAGATGGCACCTTTAGTAGCTACCTACACTAGTCCTCAGTAGACACTCAGCCTTATCTGGACTATAAGACATTGATGAACAAACTTTGGAAAGCTCTGACTTAGTACAAACACAGGCTGAGAAACAGCAGCTCTGCTGCCCTGGCTCCTACTTATATGTAGCCTCTGCTATAGCTCTGCAGTTAACTACACTGTATAGCTCTCTTTTTTTTCCTTGCATGAAGAGCATAAGGTAACATTTTAAGTTTCTTTCAGTTGATAAGTGTCTTGGGACAGCAACTCCTGTGTTTGTCTGACCACAAAATGGACAAAGCAGTCACCATTTTTGTTGGGCAGAAATATATATAGAATACTGAACACAGAAAGAAGAAATCAGACATTGAAATTTAAAGTCCAATAAAAATGAATGCAGGTAAAAACAAGATCTGTGCAGAAGAAAATCTTTGAAGATAATTGTTTTTAGATTCATTGAAAAACATGCTAAATTGTAGAGGAATGTTAATTCAGAACATGGCTCTTCTGGCAAGAGATCACATCCAAAGACCTTCTAGGTGTGTATGACCTGGCTGAAATACAAACATGCCTTTAATCCAGGAGACAGTGGAAAGCAGATCTCTGAGTTCAAGTTCTGGTATAGAGCAAGTTTCAGGTAAAGAAAAGCTTAAATTCAGGTGTGGTGGTACATGCCTTTAATTCCAAATAATGAAGGTAAAGATAGCTTATAGAAGAAAGCACTCGTGCTTGAAAGCAATGTCTAATTGAGTGGCAGAAACAGTGATGAACCAGAGAAAGCTCTGAAAGAATAGGATACATCCAGCTCTCACAAGGAGAGGAAAGAAAAACTACTTAGTGGCAATGCAGAGAGGGAGAGAAGACAGTTTTCCTCGGACAGTAAAAGAGAGACAGGTTGCAGAGAGAACTCAGTTGAAGACCAAATGAGGCAGAGAATGAGGAGGAGCTTGGAGATTATAGCAGATTTTTATATTGTTTTCTTTTATTGATATCAGCCTTCAGTTTGATTATTTTTTTGCCATCTATTCCTTTAGGGTGTGGTTTCTTCTTTCTGTTCTGGAGATTTCAGGTGTGCTGTTATATTGTCAGTATGAGATCTTTGAATGAAGAAAAAGAAATAAAAAGGAAAAGAAAAAGAAGCATGACTGCTTCTAGGTATGGTGAAGAAGAAGGTTTATTGTAGATATGTGGGAGAACATAGCCAAAGGCAAGAAAATCTTGTAGAATCCAGACTGATCATGACCATACTGAACTGTGCCATGTTGGGACAGAGGGAGCTTAAAGGAAAGGAGAGAGAGGAGAACCAGATGCAGCAGCCAGGAGGCCCAAAGTTATAAAGAGAGTGGATAATAAAAATGGTTGGATTATATAAGGAAGAGCAGCCCATGCCTGGACTGGAGGGTTCAAGGTAGGGGCAGGGCAGGCTATCCTAACCTGGAGGGCTTTGTAAGAGCTAGGGGCTGAGAGATTAAAAGCAGAACTTGCTGTCTAGGTCTGCATTGATAAGGTAAATAGGCACCTTAGCCATTTGGCCCAGGTTTAAGACCTAACATTCTCTCCAATATTTTAATGAAGGCACTAGTGCTATGAGCTTTCCTTTTAGCACTTCTTTCATTGTATCCCATAAATTTGGGTATGTTGAGTATTTATTTTCATTGAATTTTAGGCCTTATTTTTTCTTAATTTATGTTTTAACTAATTTTTTCATTCAGTAGAGAGTTGTTTACTTTCCATGAGTTTGTAAACTTTCTGTTGTTGTTGGTATCCAGCTTTAAGATAACAAATAGGGTGTTATTTCAATTTTCTTGTATCTAATGAGACTTGCTTTGTGTCCTAGTATGTGGTCAGTTTTGGAGAAAGTTCTATGAAGTGTTGAGTGTGTGGATGAAATATTTTGTAATATAATGGTTATGCTCATTTCATTTAGAAGATCAGTTAGCTCTAGTATTTCTCTGTTTAGTTACTCTCTGAATGACCTATCTATTAGTAAAGGTGGGTCTTTGAAGTCTCCCCACTATAAGTGTGAGTGGCTCAATATGTGATTTAAGCTGTAGTAGTGTTTTGTTTGTTTGATTATTTTACAAAAATAAATGGTTGGCTTTGCATTTGGGGCATAGACCTTAATAATTGAAACATCATCTTGGTGGATTATTTTAATTTTATGAGTTGAGTATACAGTATCTTTTGAAGAATTTTGGTTTGAAGTCTATTTTGTGAGATATTAAAGTGGTGATACCAGCTTGCTTCTTAAATCCATTTACTTGGAATAACTTTTCCCAACCTTTTACCTTGAGGTAATCTTTATTCTTGATGGTAAGGTATCTTTTTGATGTAGCAGAAACATGGTTCCTAATTTCTATTCATTCTGTTAGTCTGTCTTTTGTTTTGTTTTTTTAATTGGGGACTTGGGACCACTGATACTGAGAGATATCCATGACCAATGATTGTTGATTCCTGTTATTTTGTTGTTGTTGTTCATGGTGGTGGTATGTATGTGTGTGTGTGTGTGTTTCTCTTTTGTTGGTTTTGCTGGTGTGATATTATTAATTTTCTCTATTTTCATGAGTGTAGTTAACCCCCTTTGGTAGAATTTTTTCTTCTAGCATCTTTGGGAGCACTGCATTTGTATACAGATATTGTTTAACTTTTATTTTATTATAGAATATTATTGGCTTAGATTTTTCAAACACCTTCTCTACTTAAGGTTCTTAAATGCCTCTAACTCCTTTCCTACCCTCTGGCATTATGTAGGAGATTCATAGGGAAACAGACCTCTTTTATCTACTTCCTGCTGTTTAGGATCATTGGGTTATTTGGGGATATACCAATCTCATTTGTCAGGATACAAGAAATCCAATCAAACAGTAAAGGAGCAAACTACAGCAACAGCAATAGAGGAGGGACCACTGAACAAAAGAGGTAAGATTCCACCCAAACAGCATGAGTCCGCTGAAGCTGCAAAGCTGTAAGAAAAGTTCTCTGGAACATTTCTTTCTGCCAAAACCAGCATAGTGATCTGAACCATTTCATTTTTTAGTATTAAATTTTTATTTTTATATTAATTACAGTTTATTCACTTTGTATCCCAGCTGTAGCCCCCTCCCTCATTTCCTCCTAACCCCACCCTCCCTCCCTTATCTCCTCCCATGCCCCTCTCCAAGTCCACTGATAGGGGAGGACCTCCTCTCCTTCCATCTGCTCCTAGCTTATCAGGTCTCATCAGGACTGGCTGCATTGTCCTCCTCTGTGCCCTGGCAAGGCTGCTCCCCCCTCAGGGGGAGGAGATCAAAGAGCCAGCCATTGATTTCATGTCAGAGACAGTCCCTGGTCCCCTTACTGGTAACCCACTTGGAGACTGAGCTGCCAAGGGCTACATCTGTGCAGAGGTTCTAGATTGTCTTCTTGCATGGTCCTTGTTTGGAGTATCAGTCTCAGAAAAGACCCCTGTGCCCAGGATTTTTGGTGCTGTTGTTCTCCTTGTGGAGCTCCTGTCCTCTCCAGGTCTGACTATTACCCACTTCTTTCATGAGATTTCCTTCACTCTGCCCAAAGTTTTGTTATTAGACTCAGCATCTGCTTTGATACACTGCTGGGTAGAGTCTTTCAGAGGCCCTCTGTTGTAGGTGCCTATGCTGTTTCCTGTTTTCTCCTTCTTCCAATGTTTACCCCATTTGTCTTTCTGAGAGGATTGATCAGTTTACCCAGGATCCTCCTTCTTGCTTAGCTTCTTTAGGTGTACAGATTTTAGTATATTTATCCTATATTATATGTCTAATATCCACTTATAAGCGAGTATATACACACAAAGCATTGTCTCACTGTCTCACTGTGAGCTTCTATTTATCCTGTCTCGGAGTCTATACAAGGATGTTTTTTTTTTCCAGCTTGCAAAAAGCACTCACCTCTCATGAATGTCACTCACCTGACAATCATCAAGCTCCTTTTCATGGGGGCTATTTTCTGCAGGGGAGGGACGGCATTCCCTCATCTCACACTTGGGAATAAAACAAAACAAAACAAAACAAAAATTCACATGACACAACTGAGATTCCAAAGTAACCAGAAACTTCAACTTCAGAATATCTTATTTTTTCCATCTATGGTGACTGAGAGTTTTGGTGGGTATAATCAGCTGGGCTGACATCTGTGGTTTCTTTGATTCTGAAAGAAATCTTCTCAGGCCCTTGTGGCTTTTAGAGTCTCTGATGAGAAGTCAGATGTAATCTTGTTAGGTCTGCCTTTGTATATGTTACTTGGCCTTCCCCCCCCCCCCCAGCTTTTAATGTTATGTGTTTGTTGTACAATTAATGCTTTTAAATAGTATGTAGCAATGGGGTTTTCTTTTCTAGTATAATCTATTTGGTGTTACATATGTTTCTTGTATGCTTACAGGCATTTCCTTCATTGCATTAGGAAATTTTTCTTTTATGATTTTGTTAAAAATATTTTTTGGTATTTCAGCTGTGATTCTTCTCCTTCTTCCAATCCTATTATTTTTAGGTTTTATTTTTTTTAATAGTTTTTCAGATTACCTGGATGTTTCATCATGAATTTTTTTAGAGTCAATGTTTTCCTTCACCAATGTATTCATTTTACTTATGGTATTTTAAATGTGTGAGATTCTCTTTTTCATCTCTTATATTCTGTTAGTGAACCCTGCCTCTGTATTTCTTGTTCATATTCCTAAGTTTTTCATTTTAACAATTCCTTCAGTTTGTATATTCTTTATTGCTTCTATTTCCAGTTCCGGTCTTGAATAGTTTTATTCATTTCTTTTAACTACTTGTCTGTCTTTTTTTGGCTTTGTTTAAGGGGTGAATTGATTTTCTCCAATTGCATGTGTTTTTCTGGATTTACTTAAGGGAGTTATTCATTCTTCATTATTCAATCATTTCTTCTTTTAAGGCCTCTATCATTTACAGAGTTGGTTTTAAAGTCTCTTTCTTGTGCTTCAGATATGTTGGAATATATTATCCTGCTGTGATAAGATAGCTGGAAACATATTGATAGTTGGAAACATATTGTTTGGGCTGTTGGTTGCATTCTTAAGCTGGAGTTTAGGCATCTGGGTTTGAAATGACTATAAGTCTAGGTGCTGATATCTGGGTTTGTCTTTGTTTTGTTCCTTATTTTCTGTTTTATTTCTGGATTTTTGGTGAGCATAATGGTTGTGTTTTACCCTTTTTTACCTCCTTTCCAGGTGGCGTGTTCATAGGGATAGCCTGCTGATGTTTGAAGCTGGGATAGAAAGAGGGAAAGTCAGGGAGGGAAGGGTAAGAGGAGATGGTCTGTGGGATATATAAGAAATATGGGAAGGTAGGATAGGAGGGTGCAGCTGGTAATCTCTTGCAAAGCTAAGATGTAACTGAGGGATTGGGTCTGGGTGAACAAAGAGCCCAATGTCCTCTTTTAATGGTCTATGAAACAGGTTTCCCTTATATTATTATTACTATTATTATTATTAGTTGTAGTAGTAGTAGAGGAAGAGGGAAGAAATAAGGACTAAGATACAGAACAAAAGATATAAATATAAGCAACTTATTTGTAATGATCTTGCAGATAGTGTGTATTATGCTGGCCTTGTTTACCCCTTTTGCTTTGCCTATTGAGAAGCTTAGGGTCAAGTGCAATTACACAGGCTTTCCCTATAGAGTGTGATTTTTCCTAGAGTTGCATTAAAAAATTATTCATCACAGATAGAGCACCTACAGACCTGTAAAATACAAGTTTTTTTCTATGTCTATTCTTGCTCTGAATAATGACATGGAGACCTTTTATTTATTAAAAGCTTTAGCCACTATAGCTGGGCAGATACTCAGCTATTCTCATCTGACTATCCTGGCATGGCCTGCTTTCCAGGTAACATGGGTTGTTACCTGCCATCTTAGTCTCACCCTAGCTGCTCCTTCTTCATTTGTGTATGAATGGTGACTCCTCTGGTACCCACCTGAGACCTCCTCACTGCATTACCCTCTCCTGTCCAGCTATTGGCTGTCCAGCTCTTTATTTGACCAATCAGTAGGTGACAGAGAACAGTGTTTACAGAGTATTGAGTCAGGAGATGCTTCATAAAATTTACAATGCCAATGTTCAGGTTCAGATTGTAACCAGATCTCTGGGTACAGAAATTAGTATTTATATACACAGTGCACAAAAATATCCTCCAACGCAGATCAAAGAAGTGATCTCATACAACTGTGGCCTAGTAAACCATTGAGTTAATCTGTGACACTTGAAGGAGTATGGGTAAGGAATTGACAACCTCATGAAATCTGACTTCCCATGTTCAGGTCAATTTCTTCTACCGACTCTAGCATGACTCTCATGCCTCAGACCCTTAATTGAGGGTCTGATGACTTCTGCTTTTTATGAGAATGAGAGTATTTCATCTGATTTACCCTTACAATAGACCTAGTTTTCAGTTAAGATATTCTGTAGGTGACTATAGCAATCTCTGTTCCATGATGCCTGATTGTCAAGTTAAGCCCAGCAGAAATAACCATACCACATTTCTCTAGAAAATGTGTACGGCTTTCTGGTTTTTATATTTAATGTTGTCTTGGGAGCTTCCCATCCTCATCCATCTGCTCTTCTTTCATCATTCTTGTTTCCTGTCTTTCTACCAAGTTTGACAGCATGAATTCTGCAAATAATTATGGTTGGAAAATACAGAAAAGGAAGGAAGAAAGTAAAAGTAAAAATCTGCACTGGAATCTACCAATAAACTCCTGGAAACATATATGCTTATCTATACTGCCTGGGAAAACAATCTGCTTTAAGTGCTTTGAGTAGACTGGGCTCATTAAGTCTGGAAATCTGAAAGAACCGTTACAATAGGTTTAGTTTCTTTTCTTGGGGCAAAAAGGAACAGTCTTTCTCAGGCATCTTGACAGAAAGCTGATTCCTCCCTATAATTAATCACATTCCTGAGAGGAGAGTACAGGCTTTTCTATTGTGCTACAGATAGGGATGATAAAACAATAAAGCATGGGGAAATCAGTAAATGAAGAGACCAAGTGGTCAGGGAAATACCTTTGTGAAAATCCTTTGTGTCAGTGACAAGGAAACGAAGGCAAGTACAGACAGTGTTACTGAAATCCTAGATGTTAGAAGGAACTATGGGTTTTAGATAGAAAACTCAGTTTCTTTCTAGCCAGACATCATGGCACACACCCTTAATCCCAGGTCTCAGGAGACAGGAGGATCTTTGAGCTGGAGGTCAGCCTGGTCTACAGAGTAAGTTTGGGACAGCCAGGGCTACACAGGGAAACACTGTCTCAAAACAGCAAGAACAACAACAAAGGGAAAAAAAAGAAAACCCCGTTTTTGTCTTAATACTGTCACAAAAAACTTACATGATTAGAGCCTTCAGGATCTTAGAACTCTATTTGTAATTCCAGTGCTAAGGAGGTAGAAGCAGAAAGTTCCTGGGGCTTACTGGTCAACCAGTTCAGGTTTGTCTGTTTATTGAGCTCCAGCCAGAAAGAAAGCCTGTCCCAAAATAGAAGACAGATCCTAAAGACTAACAGCAGAGGTTGACTTCTAGCCTCTACACAGAACAACACTTATTCATATATGTATTCACACACACACACACACACACACACACACACACACACACACAGAGAGAGAGAGAGAGAGAGAGAGAGAGAGAGAGAAACACAAATGAGAAGTACAATGTCTACTTAAAGTCTGAGGACAAAGGAGATCATATAAGAAAATAAATTTTTAAACAGCTGATCATATTAAATTTAAAATTCTGTGCCCAAGGATGACTCTCAGGAGCACAAAAACAATATGCACCTTGTCACCATTATCACCTTTTAGACATGTAAATTCACTGAACTAGTTCAACGGGAAAATACAGTTAGTCCCCAAAGAATGCCACTGCTAGAATAGTAAAAAAAATCTACTTAATAAATCTATGGCTATTAAAGCCTCATTATTCAACTCCTTCACAGAATGTGGAATGTATTTATTCATCTCTAAATATCCCAAAATATGGAGTCCATGTAAGAGGGATTTGATATAGTTTCTCTTTTATTCTATTCCAGGTGCTCCGGACACATGGTTGACATTTAGTGAACTCATAGTCTCAATTTAAGTATGAGATATCTGCTCCTTCCTCCATGCCCCATCCCATAAATTCTATTAATATGTAACTTTTGCTTGCCTGTGAGGTTTTCAGAGAGTATTATTTCTCTCAATTTATGATAATTTAACCTTCAGTACATTTTAATGGAGAGCCCTAATAGTTTAGAGTCAACATGTATTTTCAAGCTAATACAAAGTGCTATGAAAACAGTAGGGGAGGGTTTAGGTCCAACTGGAAATACCAATGAATGCTTTCTGGAGGGGGTACAAGCTGAGTTGAATTTTTAGAGCTCCATATCTCAACTGAAAGAGTGTGAGGAAAACTCAGACAGGTGAGTATCAGCAGACTCTATGGAACAGGGTGGAGAGTGGAGAGATGCTGATGAGGGAGGGAAGCTGTTGTCACAGAAGGCTTGGTCCACACCAAGGAATGTGAGTTCATTTTTTTCATAACAATTTTTTGCTCATTTTTAAGTAAAGAAACAATATGACTAGGTTTGTAATTATGGATACTGTAGCAGCTCTGAATTACAAAAAGTAAAATATGTTCTGGAGGATCCAAGACGGCAGCAACCAGCGTACACCATATATGAGGGTCAGAGGATCTTAAATTTGGAAATTGGTGAGTGAAGGGGCAGCTGAAGCCAGAACATCGACATTGAGGCTTCCTGGGTGAGAGGGGATAACCCGTGAGCTGAGACCATTTGGACCCAGATCATCTTCAGACTTCTCTGGGGACTGAGAGTGGCAAACATTCAATGCCTCTGCACTTCCTGATGGGTCTCCCTCCTCCCTCCTCCCTCCTATGCAACTCCTAATACAGAACCTCCTGCTCCCGGTTCCTGAGACAGAGAAGGAAGACATCCCAGTTTCTCAGTGGTGGGCTGCTGGCTGTACTGACCACCCTGATCTGCCAGGCCACTCAGGTCTGCCAGGCCAACCAGGTCCGGGACTTCCCAGAGCCACCCAAAAGGCATCTGTACAAGTAGTGACCTCCCAGTTTTGCTGCTGTGGCTAGACTCTCAGTGTGTTCTTATAACACACTCTAATTTCTGTAGCTGTAGCACCACTGAGCTGACAGATTTCCTCTACTCGAATTTGCCCCTGCAGGCCCAAATCTGAGAGTAGAGAACAGGAGGAACCCTTGTGCTTTCCAATTAGACCTGCTAGAGAGTGAGTGTGCCTTCAAGTGAGTGCGTGATGAGCCCCAGATACAGGGTCCCTCTACACTTGCAGCCAGACAGTAGATCCCTCCCCCACACACCCATACTGTGGGCAACATAAGAATTCTTAGGTCAGCGTTCTCAACATTGAAGCCTCTGTTCTGTGGGTTTATCAGTTGAATCAAGGCAAACAACTCCTGGAGCCCAGACAGATCTGAATACCAGAAGGACAGTATGACAGGCCTGTATTCCCTAAAGTATTCAAGGAATCTGTGCATGCGCATTGTGCCTGAAAACAGCACCTGAGGCTACACTCCCTTCTGCAGCTGCAACCCCCACCCCACATTCCAAGCATCTACACTCTCTAGCACCCTGTTCTTCAAGGCACACTTCCATGCACATACACAAGCTTGCTTGCTTGCCCGCACTTGTGCATCTGCACTTGTGGAACTTCTTCCCTTAGGTACAGCTGAAACACCAACTCACACTCTCAAACCAGTGGACATCTCTCATCTTCCTGAAGAATAACCCAGATACCAGAGAAAGACCCAGCCTGAAGTACAGACTCCAGGAACAAACAATGAAGGTTATGGATAAGCAGATGGCCAGAGGGTGGCTAAGGAACACATCCAAAAAATCAGGACATCATGGCTTCACCAGCTACTCCCAAAATCAATGGATATTTCAATTCATGGGAAACACAGAAAAATGATTTTAAAGTTATGCTTATCCAGTTATTAGAGGCACATAAAGAAGAAACTAACAAATCTCTCAAAGAAATTGCCACACAAATAAAGAGGAATGAACAAAGCTCTCAAAGAAATAGAGGCAAATACAACCAAAGAAATAGATGCACAAGTAGAGGCACAATTAGTAGCATAAAGAAAGGAACCAAACAAAAAATGGAAGCCTTCAAAGAAAGACAGGATTCCACATTCAGACTGATGAAGGAAATGTTGCAAGGCATGAAAAAAGAATTAGAATCAATAAAGAAAACACAGAGAAAAATGTGGAGCTGGAGAACTTAGAGAAAAGATCAGGAACCACAAAGGTAAGCATCACCAATAGAATACAAGAGATGGAAAAGAAAATCTCAGGTGTTGAAGATACACTTGCAGAAATTGATACATCTCTCAAAGAAAGTAAAACTGGAAAAGTTCCAAATACAAAACATTCAAGAAATCAAGGATGCCATGAAAAGGCTAAATCTAAGAATAATAAGAATTGATGAAAAAGAATATTCCAGGCTCCAAAGTCCAGAAAATATTTTCAAGAAAATCATAGAAGTAAAGTTTCCCAACTTAAAGAAAGAGATGATGATAAATATTGAAAAAGGCCTACAGAACACCAAATAGACAAGACCAGAAAAGAAACTCCTTATGTCACATCATAGTCAAAGCACTAAATCTACAGAACAAAGAAAAAATATTAAAAACAGCAAGGGAAAAAGGCCAAGTAGCATATAAAGATAGACCCATCAGAATCACACCAGACTTCTCAACAGAAACTATGAAAGCCAGAAGGGCCTGGGCAGATGTCATGCAGACTTTAAGGGACCACAAATGCCAACACAGACTACTATACTCAGCAAAGCTTTCAATCAACATAGATGGTGAAAAAAATATTCCATGACAAAACTAAACTTAAATGATATCGACACAGAAACCCAGCCCAACAGAAGATACAAGAAGGAAAACTCCAATCTAACAAAATCAACTATGGCCAAGAAAACACAGGATATAGATAACCTCACAACAAAAATCAACAGAAAACAAGCACACAAACACACTATCACCACCAACTCCACAGTAAAAGGAAGTGACTAACATCCATTAGTCAATATCATCTATCAGCATCAATGCACACAACTCTCCAGTAAAAAGACACAGACTAAGAGAATGGCTGCAGAAACATGATCCAACAAACTGCTTTGTCCAAGAAACATACCACTGCAATAAAGATAAACAATACCACAGAGTAAAGGGCTGGAAAAATGTTTTTCAAGCAAATGGACCCAGAAAACAAGCTTGGATAGCTATCCTAATATCTAATAAAACAGACTTTCAAGCAAAATTAATGGAAAAAGATAAGGAGGGGCACTTCATTCTCATCAAAGGAAAAATCCACCTGGGAGACATCACAGTCCTGAACATCTATTCCCCAAATACAAGAGCACCTACATTTATAGATGAAACATTATTAAAGCTGCAATCACGCATCGATCCCAACACCTTAATAATGGGAGACTTCAACATTCCACTCTCACAAATGGACAGATCGTCTAGACAGAAGTTAAATAGGGAAATAAAGGCACTTAAGGAGGTCCTAAATCAAATGGACCTAATAGATGTCTACAGAAATTTTCACCCAAATTCAAAAGAGTATACCTTCTTTTCAGCACCTCATGGAACCTTCTTCCAAAATAGAACATACAGTTGTTCACAAAGCAAGTCTCAACAGATACAAGAAGATTGAAATAATACCTTGTATCCTATCTGACAACCATGGTCTATAGCTGGACCTCAACAACAAAAGAAATAGTAAAAAGCCTACACACACATGGAAACTGAGCAACTTGCTACTCAATGACAGTTGGGTTGGGGAAGAAATAAAGAATTAAAGACTTCCTAGAATTCAATGAAAATGAATGTACAATATACCAAAACTTTGGGACAAAATGAAAGCAGTGCTTAGAGGAAAATTCATAGCACTAAGTGCTTTCAAGAAGAAACTTGAAGGGTCCTCTCTCTTGATTAGTTTCTTTAGAAGTACTTATTTCAGTAGGTTTATCCTATATTACATGTCTATATGAGTGAGTATATACCGTGTGTGTCTTTCTGCTTCTGGGACAGCTCACTCAGGATGATCCTTTCCAGGTCCTACCATTTACCTGCAAATTTCATGATTTCTTTATTTTTCATTGCTGAGTAATATTCCATTGTGTAACTGTACCACAATTTCTGCATCCATTATTCAGTTGAGGAGCATCTGGGCTGTTTCCAGATTCTGGCTATTACAAATAAAGCTGCTACAAACATGGTTGAACAAATGTCCTCATTATGTACTTGAGCCTCTTTTGGATATATGCCTAGGAGTGGTATGGCTGGATCTTGAGGAAGCGCTATTCCTAGTTGTCTGAGAAAGTGCCAGATTGATTTCCAGAGTGGTTGTACCAGTTTGCATTCCCACCAGCAGTGGAGGAGGGTTCCTCTTTCTCCACAGCCTCTCCAGCATGTGTTGTCACTGAGTTTTTCATCTTGGCCATTCTGATGGGTGTAAGGTGAAATCTCAGGGTTGTTTTGATTTGCATTTCTCTGATGGCTAATGATGTTGAGCATTTCTTTAAGTGTTTCTCTTGAGCATTTCTTTAAGTGTTTCTCTGCCATTCTATATTACTTTACAGAGAATTCTATGTTTAGCTCTCTTCCCCATTTTTTTAATTGGATCACTTAGTTTGCTGCTTTTCAGCTTCTTTAGTTCTTTATATATACTGGATATTAGCCCTCTGTCAGATAGAGGGTTGGTGAGGATTCTTTCCCAATCTGTAGGCAGTCGTTTTGTTTTGATGATGGTGTCCTTTGCTTTACAGATAGACTAAGATCAGAAGGAAAGAGAGGAGGACCTCCCCTATCAATGGACTTGGGGAGGTGCATGCGTGAAAAAGGGGGTGGGAGGGTGGGATCAGGAGGGAAGGAGGGAGGGGCTTATGGGGGGATACAAAGTGAATAAAGTGTAATTAATAAAATAAATAAAATAATAAAAAAATGAAGAAACTTGAAACATCTCATACAAGCAACCTAACGGTTCACCTGAAAGCCCTAGGGGGAAAAAAAAATGAAGCAGACATACCCAAGAGGAGTACACGGCTGGAAATAACCAAACTCAGGGCTGAAATCAATAAATTAAAAACAAATAAAACAATTCAAAGAATCAATGAAACCAAGATCTGGTTCTTTGAGAAAATCAACAAGATAGACATACCCTTAGCCAAACTCATAATCAAGAACCCTGTGCCCAGATATTTTGGTTCTGTTCCTATCCTTGTGGAGGTCCTGTCCCCTTCTGGTCTCACTCTCTTTCCCTTCTTTCCTAAGATTTCCTGCACTCTGCCCAAAGTTTGTTTATGAGTCTCAGTATCTGCTTTGATACAATGCTAAGTAGAGTCTTTTGGAGGCCCTCCCTATTAGGCTCCTGTCCTGTTTCCTGTTTTTTAATTCTTCCAATGTCCGTCCTGTTTGCCTTTCTGAATGAGGATTTATCATCTTACCCAGCGACTGCCTTCTAGCTCACCTTCTTTAGGTGTACAAATTTTTGTAGGTTTATTCTTTATTATGTGTGTAGTATCCACTTATAAGTGAGTATATACCCTGTGTGTCTTTCTGGTTCTGGATACCTCACTCAGGATGATCTTTTCTAGTTCTCATCATTTATCTGCAAATTTCATGATTTCCTCGTTTTTAATTGCTGAGTAGTATTCCATTGTGTAGATGTACCACAGTTTCTGTATCCATTCCTTCATTGAGGGAAATCTGGGTTGTTTTCAGGTTCTGGCTATTAGAAATAAAGCTGCTACGAACATGACTGAACAAACGTCCTTGTTGTGTACTTGAGCATCTTTTGGATATTTGCCTAGCAGTGGTATAGCTGGATCTTGAGGAAGCACTATTCCTAATTGTCTGAGAAAGTGCCAGCCTGATTTCCAAAGTTGTTCAAATTTACATTCCCACCAGCAATGGAGGAAGTTTACCCTTTCTCCACATCCTCTTTAGCATGTATTGTCACTTGAGGTTTTGATCTTAGTCATTCTGATGGGTGTAAGGTGAAATTTCAGGGTCGTTTTGATTTGCGTTACCCTGATGACTAGGGATGTTGAGCATTTCTTTAAGTGTTTTTCTGCCATTCTATATTACTCTACAGAGAATTCTATGTTTAGCTCCCTACTCCATTTTTTAGTTGGTTTACTTGATTTGTTGCTTTTTAACTTCTTTAGTTCTTAATATATTCTGAATATTAGCCCTCTGTCAGATATAGGGTTGGTGAAGACCCTTTCCCAGTCTGTAGGCTGTCATTTTGTTCTGGCGAGACTGTCCTTTGCTTTACAGAAGCTTTTCAGTTTCATTAGGTCCCATTTATTAATCAATAATTGCTCTTAGAGCCTGTGCTGTTGGTGTTCTGTTCAGGAAGTTGTGGGTTCTGGGTATTTAATTTAAGTCATCTGGCTTTCACCACAAGTGCTTTTTATCATCTGAGTCATTGTAAAATTCTCTCTTCAGTTTTTCTACCTCAATCCCAATAGGGAAGGCAACAATGCTGTTTGTATTTAATATCCCTTCTCAGTAAGTAATAATGTTCAATCTATCCTATAGACTCAATTGTCTAAGTTCAATAATAGTTAGTTCTCTTCCAATTCCCTACATTGTGAAAGATTCACTCACATAAGTATACAATAGAAACAATGGTCTTTCTGCTGTGCTATACTTTCCACGTGTATATTAGCATGGATACAAACCTATAATTCCCACCTTTCTAATAAATGCCTCTTCAATTGTCTCAGTGTTGTGCACGCTGCATTTTATAGAATAACACAATACAACATCTCTGTAGGCATCCCAAGGATGTAGATTTAATCAGAAAAAAAATATGCTGAAAATACTTAGCACCTTCCATGCACTGCAAGGTACCTGAATGAAAGATGGAATTATTTATTTTTCAGGAGGAAATCCCTGCAAGATAATTGTTTGCAAAACCCACAAAATATCTGGATGCTGATGGTGCCAAAAAGTTTTTCTTCATTTTCTTCTGTGCTTTTCTAGACTCTCTTAAATGAGTACATTCCATCTGCCTTGCTATCCCTCCTCTCCAACATCCCTTATCTTCAGCTTACCAATAGTGGCTATGTTGCCAAGTGAGTAGCTCATTTCTTTTTCTGCTAAGCATCCTCACCATTCTCATTATCTTCACTAGTCTCCAGAATTGTCCATCTTAAAAGTACTCTGGTTGTGCACTGCTAATTTATCATTCTCAGACTCCTTGCCTAAATCCTGATCTTCTGTCTGCTGTCTAAATACATATATATTTATGAGTTACAACCATAGCCATTTCCACATTGCTGCCAATAAGGATGGCTTCTAGGAATACACCTATTTCTCTCTATGCTGACTCACTAGATATCCTGGCATGAAAATATAGGATTCCAAGACCTGGAGAAAACTGTAGGATGACATGTGAAGTCTATAGCTTTGTCTTCTGTACATATTTTATGTTTAGAAAAATTAATGGTAACAAGTAAGGGAAAGCAATGGATTTGGATATTATGAAAATTTCTGGTCACTAAAAGAAATTGATATAATGCTCTATAAATGTATATAGCCAGGTTCTGTCAAAGAATATACAATGATTAAATTCTTCAAACTTTCTGGATCTTCCTAATGAGTTTTATTCTCACCTTATGCTCTGTTGGTACATTGAAGGATAGTAAATATAAGTTATTTTACATTTTTTTTGCTCAACAAATATTGTTTAAATATGCTATGGTCTCCTAAATAGATTACCTATAATCACCAGGGCAGTAATTTGGGAACAAGAGTAGATAGACTCATTAAATACAATTCTTATTGCACACTGAGCAGTAATGTGGTCCTACTACAGAGTTTTGGCTGTAGTGGAAGAAAGCATCTGATTTCTTATTCTCTTTTTCACTACTCTAAAATAATATCAACATTATTCTGATTTTCCAAGAGGTAAATTAGATCCTTAATTTGACTTTACCTGACCATGCTTGTTTTGAGATAGTAAAAGTGTTAGACAAGGCTACAGAATTTTCAGTTGCTTTAGTTACTCATGTAACCATCCTGGTAGGAAGGAAAGACATTATAAAGAGAGGCAACTGCATTTTTCATTGGCTATTATCCTTTTGAGAAAATAGAACACAAGGACTTGGAGTTTTCCAAGAATCTCATGCTGGGGGCAAACAAAAAGGCTGAAACCTTGGCTCTAGCAAGGGAAAGAACTTGCCTTCCAGTCAGAGACTTTTCAGTGCACTGACAACCTGCTGGACAGATCAGAAGCTGAGACAATGGGGGGTCAGTGATTGTGGGATCACTCCTTGATTGGAATTTCTTGATTATGCATACCTCTTGTCTTCTAGTTAAACCTAAACCTCATGTCAATGTTCCCTGAAGAAAGAATTAAGAGGGGTTCATTTGGCCTCTTTATTTATGCCCCTTCTTAATGTGCACAAATTTGGGTACATTTCCTTTCTCTACTTTTCACTATTGCTGTGTCTTTAATTGATTTATTGAGGTCAGATGGCCAAGCATAGCTTGTTTGGTCTGTCAGCAACCAGGCGTTGATCCAAAGAACCCTGGAAATAATTCCACTGTTCAATTCTTGTAACATGGATAAGTATTACCCACCTATCTTTTTCTCACTCTTTACTACTTTCTTTTCATCTCAGTCTCTCTCACACTGTGATAGTAACCTGTGATGTCAGCACTCAGTTTACTGTTCTTGTTTGTCCATGCACATTTGCAACTAAAGATTTAAATGTGGCAACATGAATCAAAGTTCATTCTCTTGTAAGTCCAAGGGAAATGCTTTCTCATAGAGAAAACCTATGAGACAACCTTTTGGAATATAAATTGTTGATCTTTAAATGTGTTTGTTCTTCTATGTACTATGTATTAACTCATTCTGATTAAAAGCGCATGTATAGAGATATGGCATAAAAGCAACAGCAACAACAAAACAGTGTAAGCAACTTCAAAAGTCCATCCCGTTAGCAAAGCCACTATGCACCTGAAAAAAAGAGGTGAGAATCAATATTTCTGGATCTTTGAAAACTAAGAAAATCTTAAAACAGCTCAGGAAAAATGTGTTCAAGAAAAATAGCTGAATCATAATTACAGTGTGCTTAGTATTATTTTTAGTTATGCTATTCCCATGCTTTGTTCATAAGTTCAGCAATATCATTGACTGTAACATGGACTCCCAGTACCAGTACACAAGAAGGGAAATAAAGCTCATTTTCCATAATTGCTCTTTCTGGGTCTGCCTAGTGACTGCTTGGAAGACTGATTTTAAAGATTTGCTTTTTCTTACCTAACTCTGAACCCATTAAGAACTAAGGCATTTCAGCACTGTTACTCCAAGCATTTACATGTTGCCTGAGGCTATTGAAAACAGCTATGGGAAACAGCATGCTGACTGAAATGACCAGGTGGAGAGTCTTGAAATTAGATACAGCCACCCTTCCATTATCTGTGGGTTGTACAAGTCTGGGTTTAACCAAATGTGGACAGAAAACATTTAGGGGAAAAGTCTGTGTCTGAACTATACATACATAGACATTTTGGTCACAATTCCATAAATAGAATGATATAACAATTATACACATGACATTTACATTGTATAAGGTATTATAAGAAATAGAGAGATGACTTAAAGCAAATGAAAAGATATACATAGATTCTATATGAATACTAGTTTTATACAGAAGATGCACACCTACATATTTTGGCATAGGAGGGAACATAGTGAAAGAAGCTCTCCCCACACACCATCTTAGGAAAACAAAACTTTTAGAAGCTCAAACATATTCTGGAAATTTAGAAGGCTATGCATATAAGCAAAGCTGTCTGTATGCTGAAGAAATACCTTAGGTCAGCAGCTGTTCCTTCTGTCTGGCTTTATGGCTTTGAAAGCTACAGTTGTGACCTGTAAGACTGGTACAATGCTTTAGGATCCAGATAGTTAAGTAAATTTCTGCTCAATAATCAACTGACTATTAAGATAATGAAATAAAGAATATATATATGACAAGGAATATTAAATCAGTTTAAAAGCCACTAAACATACAAACAACCACAATAAGCAGCACAAAACAAAACTCAACGAAGAGGCAGAATCTGAATTTCATTGTTTGTTACCCTGATTTAGACATTATCTATTATATGTAAGAATCAAAGTATAACATTGCACCTCATAATTATAAAAAATAAAATATAGCATTACTTATTGTAGTAATAAAAATGAAAATATACTACTGAGATTATGAAAATAAAACTCATAGAGTGAGGGAAAATATTTGTAAAGCACATATATACTAAGGATCTAATATCCAAAATATACACAGAACTTCTGTGCTCAACAATATACAAGTAACATACTTTTTTAAATGTATAAAGGATTTTAATAGGCATTGTTCCAAAGGAGATATGGACAAAAAACACATAAAGAGATGTTCAACATTCCTAATCATTAAAGAAATAAAAAGCAAAGCCACCCCGAGGGAGTAATCTACATGCACTAAAAGGGATATAATTTTTAAGTGGAAAATAATAACTATTGGTGAAGACATAGACAGTTACAATCTGTATACTTTGCTGGCAGGAACATAACATGGTGTTGCTGCTATTAAACTGTTTTTAACCTGGGTGGTAGTGGTGTATTCCTTTAATCTCAGCACTCAGGAGGCAGAGGAAGGCATATCTCTTGAGTTTGAGGCTACCCTGCCTGGTCTACAGAGTGAGTTCCAGGGCAGCAAAGAAGGACTACAAGGAGAAACCTTGTCTTTAAAAACGTCAAACAAGCTCTCTCTCTCTCTCTCTCTCTCTCTCTCTCTCTCTCTCTCTCTCT
>NW_026596452.1:265285-270083 GCF_907164565.1 Psammomys obesus
CTCTCTCTCTCTCTCTCTCTCTCTCTCTCTCTCTCTCTCTCTCTCTATCTCTCTCTCTCTCTGCTGGCTGCCAGCAGCCAGCAGATCAGGACATAAAGCTCTCAGCACCATACCTGTCTGCTGCATGATAATAATGGACTAACCCTCTGAAATTGTTAGAAAGCCCCCAATTAAATGCTTTCAAAAATTGCCTTGGGGGAGATCCAAGATTGCGGTGCCAGGAGGACACTGTGTCTGAGGACCAGGACAGCAGTGATGGCATAGCAACCAAGAGACAGAACTCTGGGCCCTAAAACACCAGTGATTGTGTTTCCCAGGTGAGAGGAAACCCCATGTGTGGGAATCAATCGGGTTAAGGTCACCCAGCTAACACCCAGAAGAGTTCCTAGGTCCTGGCAGGCCATCCCAGAGCCACATGCCTGCGTGTCCTGATCACCTTCCCAGGCTGAACTGTGGGCAGCAAAATACCAGAAACTGAGATTTCCAGTCCAGAGAAAACCCCACAATGAAGGAAGCAAATGGGACCAACCTGAGGTCACCCAATAAATCCCTGGAAAAGGTCCCAGGGTCAGTTGGGCATCCAGCCACCAGCCAAGAGTGGGTTACTCAGCCACCAGCCCAGAGACCTGCTGAGCACTCAAGTCATCATCCCAGACAAAACTGTGTTTCTGGATCTCCACAAGCTCTAGGCTCTAGCCTCCTACTGCACCCACGAGAGCTGCGCCCACCTGTCACTGATTACTGCTTGGGTACTGGGGCAGAGTACTCAAATCTGAGACCTACAGAAGCTTGGGATCCCCAACATCAGCCCCCATATACTGCTCCAAGGGGCAAACAGATATCTCTAAATAAACTGACCAAAACAAGGGGCTCCAAAGTCCTTCAAGAGGGTTGTGCCTAGAAAACAGTGTATGAATAACAGCAGCAGCTCACTAAATTTAGAGCAAGAAACCCAGCAGCAGGGCAGCTGTCTCCAGAACTTCTCCTGGTGAGAGGAGAGCTGCCCTGACTACCACAGACCACAGTTACCTCTCAGGTCTATACTGAACTGTGGCAATTCCTGAGAAACACTGGTCATTCAGTGACTATATCCAAAAAGCTGAGGAGGCCTCCTTCAGGAAAAATCATCTTCCTGCCAAGGGGATTCTCCCCACCCCTGGATTCCAGGAAGAAAGCACCAAAAACTAACAGCCAACACCTAAAATATCCCAATGGTTAGAGGCCAGCGTAAAAGCTCAACCAACAAAAGGCAGAGCAATATGTCAGTATTTTGGGCATCTCCGATAGATAGATAGATAGATAGATAGATAGATAGATAGATAGATAGATAGATAGATAGATAGATAGATAGATAGGTAGATAGATATGGATAAATAGATTCATAAACATATAAAACTTATTGGTTCAATAAGTTGTTGTTTATGTGTAAATGGTTTCACAGCTGACTATTTTGATAACCATTAGATAATGAAGTAGGGAGCTTATCTTTGGGAAAGAAATAACTCTCCCTTTACTGAAAGAGTTGTAAAGTGGTGCTGTTACACAAATTTATATACATATCTTCATAGTATGACTATTCACAATAGTCAAAGAACAGAAATAAACTAATGTGTACCAGCTCATGAGATGATGGTAAAATATTACATATCCATTCAATGAGATCTCATTTAGCCACAAAAGAGGAAGTGTCCTTGAAATAATCGTGAAAACACAATAAGTGAAAAATGAAACAAAACTAAGGCTATAGCATGTTTGATTCCATTTACATAAAATGGACAAATATACAGAAATAGAAACTCATGTTTACCAGGAGATGGGGGATTACTTTGGGGAATGATGGAGAGATAGCTCCAGAACATTGTGACTCTACTAAATACTACTGAATGCTAATTTAATACTGATTTAAAATGGGTCAAATTATGACTTTTGTCTAAATAGGTACATGAAAAGTAATGTATGAGTGCATTTGCAGTTTTGTTTTTAGAAACCCAGTTAACCTGATATTGGAAACCTTATGGCACAAGAAAGGAATGTGTTAAGTGCTGAAAGAAACCAAAGAATGAGGTACATGGGTTTGCACTTTCTACAGGGAGGAATATGCTTTCGACACATTAATATGATCTGATTCTGCAATGGGGAACATTTACAAATCTGTAAGTCCGAGGCCAGGACCAGTACTGTGCATTTATAATAGTCCGATCCTTAATTACAGTGTTTGTGGCTCCTGTGCCATTCTTGGAGTAGCAAACTGCTAGAGGAAAATGTGACCCTGTAACAACTGTTGCAATCATAGTAAAAAACTACCTGAGAGAAGAATTATTTAAACCTTTACTAGGGCTTAAAAGAAGGTCAAATCAGTGGCTCTTTTCCTTTCTACATCTCTGGCATTTTTGAATTGTTTAAGGAGAAAATAGAAGAGACTAATTGGGAGACCAAATTATTAACTTTATTTTTAAGAAATGCTGTATCAAAGGTGACAGCTGACTATGCAGGCTATGTCACTGTGTCAAAGCCACAGAGTTTAAACTGTACTGACAAATTTCTTGGATACTTGGCCTATATGTGAGCTGCTAAATTCTAATTTTTTTTAGCTAAGGTTATGGCAAAAATGGGAGAAACCAATCTTCAAAATAATTCCACTAAAATTTGAAGCCAATACTCAGAATGCAGCATAATTAATAAAACAATGAAAATTGCACTTACATCATATAAATTTGTTAAATTTGTTGTAAGCAAATTATAGTCCATAATTAAGAAGCAATTTTCAGAAACTAATAAAGGAAAGATAAAGTACATATTGGTAAGTGCTTTTGTCAATAGGATCTTGTTCTGGATTCTTTTTGGTGTCTTAGTCCTTGTGATTTTCTGTGAAAGAATTCAGATGAGACAGAAAGCATGGTGTAAAATAGATTTTTTAGAGACTAAAGTGGAATACTCTGAAAGGGTGGGAGTGGCCAAGGGTTCACTGTGTTGAGCTGCATTTTATATATTATTTCTACTTCCTCTACAGTAGACAGTTTTCCCTGAAGGGTGTTTTCTTGATCCATAGGCCTATTTCAACTTTTTTCTTTTGAATCTGAGTCTCTAGCTCAGGGTTTTTCTTGCACTCTCTATGTGACTGAGGTTGGCCTTGGGACTTCTGATCCTTCTGCCTCTATTTTATGATTTCTGAGATTATAGGCATGTATCTATGTGTTCCTAGGTGGTCAACCCAGTATTTTGTAAATGCTTGGTAAACACTTTACCAACCAACCAATATCCCAAGCTGTCTGTTTGGTTGATATTTTTTAATATTTATTTTTTTATTTTTTTTAAAGTGTATTAGTGTTTTACTTGCATGCACATCGGTGTACCATGTGCATGTCTGGTGCCCTGAGAAATAAGAAGAAGGACTTAGATGCCTGAAATTGGAATTATGGATGGTTAGGAACCACTGTGTGAGTGCTAGGAACTACATCTGTTCCTCTACAAGAGCAACAAGTATACCCTACAGTTCATTTTTTAAATTCAAAAATTTTTTATCATATGTTACATCCAGACTGAAGTTTTCCCTTTCTCTCCTTTCCCTCTCCTGTGTTCTTCCTCTTGCCCCCATATCCACCACCCTTCTCCACTCAGAGAACAGGCCTCCTCAGAACATCAACCAAACACTGCATAACAAGCTACAATAAGACCAGACACATACCATAATTCCAAGCTGGACAAGGCAACCCAGTAGGAGGAAAAGGGTCCCACAAGTAGACAAAAGAGTAAGGCCAGACCTCATTCTCACTGTTAAGATTCCTGTAAGAAAAGTCAAGCTAAACAGTTATAACACATAAGCAGAGGATCTAGGTCAGACCTCTATAAGCTCTCCAATCTCTGCCAGTCACCATGAGTCCCAGTCAGTTGATTCTGTGGGATATATTCTTGTCATGTCCCTGACCCCTCTGGTTCCTCCAGTCTTTCCTCCCCTCCTCCACAGGACTCCTCGATTTCCATATGTTTGGCTGTGGGACTCTGCGTTTGTTCTCATCAATTTATGGATGAAGTCTCTCTGGTTGCTTTGATGATGATTCTGCTAGGTCCTATCCCAGTACACTAGCAGTTAGGACAATTGAAGGTTTTGTAACTGGCCTGGTGTCCCAATCCCTCTGTTTGAGGCTTTGCCTGGTTACAGAAGATAGCCTGTTCTGGCCCTGTGTCTCTCATTACTAGAGATACTCTTTGCTAAGGATACTCTCATAGATTCCATGGCATTTCCACTGCATTAGCTTTGTACCTTGACCCCCAAATACATCCAAATTTGAGTTGTTTCTCCCAGTACTTTTTTCCCATCCCATATCTGATTCCTCCTATCAACCCTATCCTCTTCCATTTCACCTTCAAAATCTATTCCACTTCCCCATTCCCTGGGAGATTCTTGTGTCCCCCTACTCAAGCTCATTGTTACTTTACCTCTCTGAGTCTGTGGATTATCGTGATTGTCTCTTACTTTATAGCTAATAGCCACATATAAGTGAGTGTAAGCCATATTTGACTTTCTGGGTTACCTCAAAATGATTTTTTTCTAGTTCCATCCATTTGCCTGGAAATTTCATGATATCACTGTTTTTAATATCTGAATAATACTTCATTGTGTAAATGTACCTCATTTTCTTCAAACATTCTTCAGCTGAAGGATACTCCATCTTCTTGAAAGGACTCTTGCTCAACTATGTTCATAGTAGCTTTAATCATAATAGCCAGAAACTAGAAACAACCTAGATGCCCAGCAACAGGTATTCATTCATTCATTCATTCATTCATTCATTCATTC